>NW_027442731.1:0-83365 GCF_048569485.1 Anomaloglossus baeobatrachus
AGCTTGTCCTGTTTGGTGGAGATGATATTTAATAAAATAAGTAGAAATCCACTAAAAGTTTTGTTTGGTTATCTTGCAATCCCGAGATAATCGTCTCCATGCTCCAAATCCATTTTAAAGCCATTTTTAAGGCATTTCGCGCATACATGAAATGAACACATTTTTCTCCAAAACTATAACAGATGCAAGCTTGTCCTGTTTGGTGGAGATGATATTTAATAAAATAAGTAGAAATCCACTAAAAGTTTTGTTTGGTTATCTTGCAATCCCGAGATAATCGTCTCCATGCTCCAAATCCATTTTAAAGCCATTTTTAAGGCATTTCGCGCATACATGAAATGAACACATTTTTCTCCAAAACTATAACAGATGCAAGCTTGTCCTGTTTGGTGGAGATGATATTTAATAAAATAAGTAGAAATCCACTAAAAGTTTTGTTTGGTTATCTTGCAATCCCGAGATAATCGTCTCCATGCTCCAAATCCATTTTAAAGCCATTTCTAAGGCATTTCGCGCATAAATGAAATGAACACATTTTTCTCCAAAACTATAACAGATGCAAGCTTGTCCTGTTTGGTGGAGATGATATTTAATTAAATAAGTAGAAATCCACTAAAAGTTTTGTTTGATTATCTTGCAATCCCGAGATAATCGTCTCCATGCTCCAAATCCATTTTAAAGCCATTTTTAAGGCATTTCGCGCATACATGAAATGAACACATTTTTCTCCGAAACTATAACAGATGCAAGCTTGTCCTGTTTGGTGGAGATGATATTTAATAAAATAAGTAGAAATCCACTAAAAGTTTTGTTTGGTTATCTTGCAATCCCGAGATAATCGTCTCCATGCTCCAAATCCATTTTAAAGCCATTTTTAAGGCATTTCGCGCATACATGAAATGAACACATTTTTCTCCAAAACTATAACAGATGCAAGCTTGTCCTGTTTGGTGGAGATGATATTTAATAAAATAAGTAGAAATCCACTAAAAGTTTTGTTTGGTTATCTTGCAATCCCGAGATAATCGTCTCCATGCTCCAAATCCATTTTAAAGCCATTTCTAAGGCATTTCGCGCATAAATTAAATGAACACATTTTTCTCCAAAACTATAACATATGCAAGCTTGTCCTGTTTGGTGGAGATGATATTTAATAAAATAAGTAGAAATCCACTAAAAGTTTTGTTTGGTTATCTTGCAATCCCGAGATAATCGTCTCCATGCTCCAAATCCATTTTAAAGCCATTTCTAAGGCATTTCGCGCATAAATTAAATGAACACATTTTTCTCCAAAACTATAACATATGCAAGCTTGTCCTGTTTGGTTGAGATGATATTTAATAAAATAAGTAGAAATCCACTAAAAGTTTTGTTTGGTTATCTTGCAATCCCGAGATAATCGTCTCCATGCTCCAAATCCATTTTAAAGCCATTTTTAAGGCATTTCGCGCATACATGAAATGAACACATTTTTCTCCAAAACTATAACAGATGCAAGCTTGTCCTGTTTGGTGGAGATGATATTTAATAAAATAAGTAGAAATCCACTAAAAGTTTTGTTTGGTTATCTTGCAATCCCGAGATAATCGTCTCCATGCTCCAAATCCATTTTAAAGCCATTTCTAAGGCATTTCGCGCATAAATGAAATGAACACATTTTTCTCCAAAACTATAACAGATGCAAGCTTGTCCTGTTTGGTGGAGATGATATTTAATAAAATAAGTAGAAATCCACTAAAAGTTTTGTTTGGTTATCTTGCAATCCCGAGATAATCGTCTCCATGCTCCAAATCCATTTTAAAGCCATTTTTAAGGCATTTCGCGCATACATGAAATGAACACATTTTTCTCCAAAACTATAACAGATGCAAGCTTGTCCTGTTTGGTGGAGATGATATTTAATAAAATAAGTAGAAATCCACTAAAAGTTTTGTTTGGTTATCTTGCAATCCCGAGATAATCGTCTCCATGCTCCAAATCCATTTTAAAGCCATTTTTAAGGCATTTCGCGCATACATGAAATGAACACATTTTTCTCCAAAACTAGAACAGATGCAAGCTTGTCCTGTTTGGTGGAGATGATATTTAATAAAATAAGTAGAAATCCACTAAAAGTTTTGTTTGGTTATCTTGCAATCCCGAGATAATCGTCTCCATGCTCCAAATCCATTTTAAAGCCATTTTTAAGGCACTTCGCGCATACATGAAATGAACACATTTTTCTCCAAAACTATAACAGATGCAAGCTTGTCCTGTTTGGTGGAGATGATATTTAATAAAATAAGTAGAAATCCACTAAAAGTTTTGTTTGGTTATCTTGCAATCCCGAGATAATCGTCTCCATGCTCCAAATCCATTTTAAAGCCATTTTTAAGGCATTTCGCGCATACATGAAATGAACACATTTTTCTCCAAAACTATAACAGATGCAAGCTTGTCCTGTTTGGTGGAGATGATATTTAATAAAATAAGTAGAAATCCACTAAAAGTTTTGTTTGGTTATCTTGCAATACCGAGATAATCGTCTCCATGCTCCAAATCCATTTTAAAGCCATTTTTAAGGCATTTCGCGCATACATGAAATGAACACATTTTTCTCCAAAACTATAACAGATGCAAGCTTGTCCTGTTTGGTGGAGATGATATTTAATAAAATAAGTAGAAATCCACTAAAAGTTTTGTTTGGTTATCTTGCAATCCCGAGATAATCGTCTCCATGCTCCAAATCCATTTTAAAGCCATTTTTAAGGCATTTCGCGCATACATGAAATGAACACATTTTTCTCCAAAACTATAACAGATGCAAGCTTGTCCTGTTTGGTGGAGATGATATTTAATAAAATAAGTAGAAATCCACTAAAAGTTTTGTTTGGTTATCTTGCAATACCGAGATAATCGTCTCCATGCTCCAAATCCATTTTAAAGCCATTTTAAGGCATTTCGCGCATACATGAAATGAACACATTTTTCTCCAAAACTATAACAGATGCAAGCTTGTCCTGTTTGGTGGAGATGATATTTAATAAAATAAGTAGAAATCCACTAAAAGTTTTGTTTGGTTATCTTGCAATCCCGAGATAATCGTCTCCATGCTCCAAATCCATTTTAAAGCCATTTTTAAGGCATTTCGCGCATACATGAAATGAACACATTTTTCTCCAAAACTATAACAGATGCAAGCTTGTCCTGTTTGGTGGAGATGATATTTAATAAAATAAGTAGAAATCCACTAAAAGTTTTGTTTGGTTATCTTGCAATCCCGAGATAATCGTCTCCATGCTCCAAATCCATTTTAAAGCCATTTTTAAGGCATTTCGCGCATACATGAAATGAACACATTTTTCTCCAAAACTATAACAGATGCAAGCTTGTCCTGTTTGGTGGAGATGATATTTAATAAAATAAGTAGAAATCCACTAAAAGTTTTGTTTGGTTATCTTGCAATCCCGAGATAATCGTCTCCATGCTCCAAATCCATTTTAAAGCCATTTTTAAGGCATTTCGCGCATACATGAAATGAACACATTTTTCTCCAAAACTATAACAGATGCAAGCTTGTCCTGTTTGGTGGAGATGATATTTAATAAAATAAGTAGAAATCCACTAAAAGTTTTGTTTGGTTATCTTGCAATCCCGAGATAATCGTCTCCATGCTCCAAATCCATTTTAAAGCCATTTCTAAGGCATTTCGCGCATAAATGAAATGAACACATTTTTCTCCAAAACTATAACAGATGCAAGCTTGTCCTGTTTGGTGGAGATGATATTTAATTAAATAAGTAGAAATCCACTAAAAGTTTTGTTTGGTTATCTTGCAATCCCGAGATAATCGTCTCCATGCTCCAAATCCATTTTAAAGCCATTTTTAAGGCATTTCGCGCATACATGAAATGAACACATTTTTCTCCGAAACTATAACAGATGCAAGCTTGTCCTGTTTGGTGGAGATGATATTTAATAAAATAAGTAGAAATCCACTAAAAGTTTTGTTTGGTTATCTTGCAATCCCGAGATAATCGTCTCCATGCTCCAAATCCATTTTAAAGCCATTTTTAAGGCATTTCGCGCATACATGAAATGAACACATTTTTCTCCAAAACTATAACAGATGCAAGCTTGTCCTGTTTGGTGGAGATGATATTTAATAAAATAAGTAGAAATCCACTAAAAGTTTTGTTTGGTTATCTTGCAATCCCGAGATAATCGTCTCCATGCTCCAAATCCATTTTAAAGCCATTTTTAAGGCATTTCGCGCATACATGAAATGAACACATTTTTCTCCAAAACTATAACAGATGCAAGCTTGTCCTGTTTGGTGGAGATGATATTTAATAAAATAAGTAGAAATCCACTAAAAGTTTTGTTTGGTTATCTTGCAATCCCGAGATAATCGTCTCCATGCTCAAAATCCATTTTAAAGCCATTTTTAAGGCATTTCGCGCATACATGAAATGAACACATTTTTCTCCAAAACTATAACAGATGCAAGCTTGTCCTGTTTGGTGGAGATGATATTTAATAAAATAAGTAGAAATCCACTAAAAGTTTTGTTTGGTTATCTTGCAATCCCGAGATAATCGTCTCCATGCTCCAAATCCATTTTAAAGCCATTTTTAAGGCACTTCGCGCATACATGAAATGAACACATTTTTCTCCAAAACTATAACAGATGCAAGCTTGTCCTGTTTGGTGGAGATGATATTTAATAAAATAAGTAGAAATCCACTAAAAGTTTTGTTTGGTTATCTTGCAATCCCGAGATAATCGTCTCCATGCTCCAAATCCATTTTAAAGCCATTTTTAAGGCATTTCGCGCATACATGAAATGAACACATTTTTCTCCAAAACTATAACAGATGCAAGCTTGTCCTGTTTGGTGGAGATGATATTTAATAAAATAAGTAGAAATCCACTAAAAGTTTTGTTTGGTTATCTTGCAATCCCGAGATAATCGTCTCCATGCTCCAAATCCATTTTAAAGCCATTTTTAAGGCATTTCGCGCATACATGAAATGAACACATTTTTCTCCAAAACTATAACAGATGCAAGCTTGTCCTGTTTGGTGGAGATGATATTTAATAAAATAAGTAGAAATCCACTAAAAGTTTTGTTTGGTTATCTTGCAATCCCGAGATAATCGTCTCCATGCTCCAAATCCATTTTAAAGCCATTTTTAAGGCATTTCGCGCATACATGAAATGAACACATTTTTCTCCAAAACTATAACAGATGCAAGCTTGTCCTGTTTGGTGGAGATGATATTTAATAAAATAAGTAGAAATCCACTAAAAGTTTTGTTTGGTTATCTTGCAATCCCGAGATAATCGTCTCCATGCTCCAAATCCATTTTAAAGCCATTTTTAAGGCATTTCGCGCATACATGAAATGAACACATTTTTCTCCAAAACTATAACAGATGCAAGCTTGTCCTGTTTGGTGGAGATGATATTTAATAAAATAAGTAGAAATCCACTAAAAGTTTTGTTTGGTTATCTTGCAATCCCGAGATAATCGTCTCCATGCTCCAAATCCATTTTAAAGCCATTTTTAAGGCATTTCGCGCATACATGAAATGAACACATTTTTCTCCAAAACTATAACAGATGCAAGCTTGTCCTGTTTGGTGGAGATGATATTTAATAAAATAAGTAGAAATCCACTAAAAGTTTTGTTTGGTTATCTTGCAATCCCGAGATAATCGTCTCCATGCTCCAAATCCATTTTAAAGCCATTTTTAAGGCATTTCGCGCATACATGAAATGAACACATTTTTCTCCAAAACTATAACAGATGCAAGCTTGTCCTGTTTGGTGGAGATGATATTTAATAAAATAAGTAGAAATCCACTAAAAGTTTTGTTTGGTTATCTTGCAATCCCGAGATAATCGTCTCCATGCTCCAAATCCATTTTAAAGCCATTTTTAAGGCATTTCGCGCATACATGAAATGAACACATTTTTCTCCAAAACTATAACAGATGCAAGCTTGTCCTGTTTGGTGGAGATGATATTTAATAAAATAAGTAGAAATCCACTAAAGTTTTGTTTGGTTATCTTGCAATCCCGAGATAATCGTCTCCATGCTCCAAATCCATTTTAAAGCCATTTTTAAGGCATTTCGCGCATACATGAAATGAACACATTTTTCTCCAAAACTATAACAGATGCAAGCTTGTCCTGTTTGGTGGAGATGATATTTAATAAAATAAGTAGAAATCCACTAAAAGTTTTGTTTGGTTATCTTGCAATCCCGAGATAATCGTCTCCATGCTCCAAATCCATTTTAAAGCCATTTTTAAGGCATTTCGCGCATACATGAAATGAACACATTTTTCTCCAAAACTATAACAGATGCAAGCTTGTCCTGTTTGGTGGAGATGATATTTAATAAAATAAGTAGAAATCCACTAAAAGTTTTGTTTGGTTATCTTGCAATCCCGAGATAATCGTCTCCATGCTCCAAATCCATTTTAAAGCCATTTTTAAGGCATTTCGCGCATACATGAAATGAACACATTTTTCTCCAAAACTATAACAGATGCAAGCTTGTCCTGTTTGGTGGAGATGATATTTAATAAAATAAGTAGAAATCCACTAAAAGTTTTGTTTGGTTATCTTGCAATCCCGAGATAATCGTCTCCATGCTCCAAATCCATTTTAAAGCCATTTCTAAGGCATTTCGCGCATAAATTAAATGAACACATTTTTCTCCAAAACTATAACATATGCAAGCTTGTCCTGTTTGGTGGAGATGATATTTAATAAAATAAGTAGAAATCCACTAAAAGTTTTGTTTGGTTATCTTGCAATCCCGAGATAATCGTCTCCATGCTCCAAATCCATTTTAAAGCCATTTTTAAGGCATTTCGCGCATACATGAAATGAACACATTTTTCTCCAAAACTATAACAGATGCAAGCTTGTCCTGTTTGGTGGAGATGATATTTAATAAAATAAGTAGAAATCCACTAAAAGTTTTGTTTGGTTATCTTGCAATCCCGAGATAATCGTCTCCATGCTCCAAATCCATTTTAAAGCCATTTTTAAGGCATTTCGCGCATACATGAAATGAACACATTTTTCTCCAAAACTATAACAGATGCAAGCTTGTCCTGTTTGGTGGAGATGATATTTAATAAAATAAGTAGAAATCCACTAAAAGTTTTGTTTGGTTATCTTGCAATCCCGAGATAATCGTCTCCATGCTCCAAATCCATTTTAAAGCCATTTTTAAGGCATTTCGCGCATACATGAAATGAACACATTTTTCTCCAAAACTATAACAGATGCAAGCTTGTCCTGTTTGGTGGAGATGATATTTAATAAAATAAGTAGAAATCCACTAAAAGTTTTGTTTGGTTATCTTGCAATCCCGAGATAATCGTCTCCATGCTCCAAATCCATTTTAAAGCCATTTCTAAGGCATTTCGCGCATAAATGAAATGAACACATTTTTCTCCAAAACTATAACAGATGCAAGCTTGTCCTGTTTGGTGGAGATGATATTTAATAAAATAAGTAGAAATCCACTAAAAGTTTTGTTTGGTTATCTTGCAATCCCGAGATAATCGTCTCCATGCTCCAAATCCATTTTAAAGCCATTTCTAAGGCATTTCGCGCATAAATGAAATGAACACATTTTTCTCCAAAACTATAACAGATGCAAGCTTGTCCTGTTTGGTGGAGATGATATTTAATAAAATAAGTAGAAATCCACTAAAAGTTTTGTTTGGTTATCTTGCAATCCCGAGATAATCGTCTCCATGCTCCAAATCCATTTTAAAGCCATTTTTAAGGCATTTCGCGCATACATGAAATGAACACATTTTTCTCCAAAACTATAACAGATGCAAGCTTGTCCTGTTTGGTGGAGATGATATTTAATAAAATAAGTAGAAATCCACTAAAAGTTTTGTTTGGTTATCTTGCAATCCCGAGATAATCGTCTCCATGCTCCAAATCCATTTTAAAGCCATTTTTAAGGCATTTCGCGCATACATGAAATGAACACATTTTTCTCCAAAACTATAACAGATGCAAGCTTGTCCTGTTTGGTGGAGATGATATTTAATAAAATAAGTAGAAATCCACTAAAAGTTTTGTTTGGTTATCTTGCAATCCCGAGATAATCGTCTCCATGCTCCAAATCCATTTTAAAGCCATTTTTAAGGCATTTCGCGCATACATGAAATGAACACATTTTTCTCCAAAACTATAACAGATGCAAGCTTGTCCTGTTTGGTGGAGATGATATTTAATAAAATAAGTAGAAATCCACTAAAAGTTTTGTTTGGTTATCTTGCAATCCCGAGATAATCGTCTCCATGCTCCAAATCCATTTTAAAGCCATTTCTAAGGCATTTCGCGCATAAATGAAATGAACACATTTTTCTCCAAAACTATAACAGATGCAAGCTTGTCCTGTTTGGTGGAGATGATATTTAATTAAATAAGTAGAAATCCACTAAAAGTTTTGTTTGATTATCTTGCAATCCCGAGATAATCGTCTCCATGCTCCAAATCCATTTTAAAGCCATTTTTAAGGCATTTCGCGCATACATGAAATGAACACATTTTTCTCCGAAACTATAACAGATGCAAGCTTGTCCTGTTTGGTGGAGATGATATTTAATAAAATAAGTAGAAATCCACTAAAGTTTTGTTTGGTTATCTTGCAATCCCGAGATAATCGTCTCCATGCTCCAAATCCATTTTAAAGCCATTTTTAAGGCATTTCGCGCATACATGAAATGAACACATTTTTCTCCAAAACTATAACAGATGCAAGCTTGTCCTGTTTGGTGGAGATGATATTTAATAAAATAAGTAGAAATCCACTAAAAGTTTTGTTTGGTTATCTTGCAATCCCGAGATAATCGTCTCCATGCTCCAAATCCATTTTAAAGCCATTTCTAAGGCATTTCGCGCATAAATTAAATGAACACATTTTTCTCCAAAACTATAACATATGCAAGCTTGTCCTGTTTGGTGGAGATGATATTTAATAAAATAAGTAGAAATCCACTAAAAGTTTTGTTTGGTTATCTTGCAATCCCGAGATAATCGTCTCCATGCTCCAAATCCATTTTAAAGCCATTTCTAAGGCATTTCGCGCATAAATTAAATGAACACATTTTTCTCCAAAACTATAACATATGCAAGCTTGTCCTGTTTGGTTGAGATGATATTTAATAAAATAAGTAGAAATCCACTAAAAGTTTTGTTTGGTTATCTTGCAATCCCGAGATAATCGTCTCCATGCTCCAAATCCATTTTAAAGCCATTTTTAAGGCATTTCGCGCATACATGAAATGAACACATTTTTCTCCAAAACTATAACAGATGCAAGCTTGTCCTGTTTGGTGGAGATGATATTTAATAAAATAAGTAGAAATCCACTAAAAGTTTTGTTTGGTTATCTTGCAATCCCGAGATAATCGTCTCCATGCTCCAAATCCATTTTAAAGCCATTTCTAAGGCATTTCGCGCATAAATGAAATGAACACATTTTTCTCCAAAACTATAACAGATGCAAGCTTGTCCTGTTTGGTGGAGATGATATTTAATAAAATAAGTAGAAATCCACTAAAAGTTTTGTTTGGTTATCTTGCAATCCCGAGATAATCGTCTCCATGCTCCAAATCCATTTTAAAGCCATTTTTAAGGCATTTCGCGCATACATGAAATGAACACATTTTTCTCCAAAACTATAACAGATGCAAGCTTGTCCTGTTTGGTGGAGATGATATTTAATAAAATAAGTAGAAATCCACTAAAAGTTTTGTTTGGTTATCTTGCAATCCCGAGATAATCGTCTCCATGCTCAAAATCCATTTTAAAGCCATTTTTAAGGCATTTCGCGCATACATGAAATGAACACATTTTTCTCCAAAACTAGAACAGATGCAAGCTTGTCCTGTTTGGTGGAGATGATATTTAATAAAATAAGTAGAAATCCACTAAAAGTTTTGTTTGGTTATCTTGCAATCCCGAGATAATCGTCTCCATGCTCCAAATCCATTTTAAAGCCATTTTTAAGGCACTTCGCGCATACATGAAATGAACACATTTTTCTCCAAAACTATAACAGATGCAAGCTTGTCCTGTTTGGTGGAGATGATATTTAATAAAATAAGTAGAAATCCACTAAAAGTTTTGTTTGGTTATCTTGCAATCCCGAGATAATCGTCTCCATGCTCCAAATCCATTTTAAAGCCATTTTTAAGGCATTTCGCGCATACATGAAATGAACACATTTTTCTCCAAAACTATAACAGATGCAAGCTTGTCCTGTTTGGTGGAGATGATATTTAATAAAATAAGTAGAAATCCACTAAAAGTTTTGTTTGGTTATCTTGCAATACCGAGATAATCGTCTCCATGCTCCAAATCCATTTTAAAGCCATTTTTAAGGCATTTCGCGCATACATGAAATGAACACATTTTTCTCCAAAACTATAACAGATGCAAGCTTGTCCTGTTTGGTGGAGATGATATTTAATAAAATAAGTAGAAATCCACTAAAAGTTTTGTTTGGTTATCTTGCAATCCCGAGATAATCGTCTCCATGCTCCAAATCCATTTTAAAGCCATTTTTAAGGCATTTCGCGCATACATGAAATGAACACATTTTTCTCCAAAACTATAACAGATGCAAGCTTGTCCTGTTTGGTGGAGATGATATTTAATAAAATAAGTAGAAATCCACTAAAAGTTTTGTTTGGTTATCTTGCAATACCGAGATAATCGTCTCCATGCTCCAAATCCATTTTAAAGCCATTTTTAAGGCATTTCGCGCATACATGAAATGAACACATTTTTCTCCAAAACTATAACAGATGCAAGCTTGTCCTGTTTGGTGGAGATGATATTTAATAAAATAAGTAGAAATCCACTAAAAGTTTTGTTTGGTTATCTTGCAATCCCGAGATAATCGTCTCCATGCTCCAAATCCATTTTAAAGCCATTTTTAAGGCATTTCGCGCATACATGAAATGAACACATTTTTCTCCAAAACTATAACAGATGCAAGCTTGTCCTGTTTGGTGGAGATGATATTTAATAAAATAAGTAGAAATCCACTAAAAGTTTTGTTTGGTTATCTTGCAATCCCGAGATAATCGTCTCCATGCTCCAAATCCATTTTAAAGCCATTTTTAAGGCATTTCGCGCATACATGAAATGAACACATTTTTCTCCAAAACTATAACAGATGCAAGCTTGTCCTGTTTGGTGGAGATGATATTTAATAAAATAAGTAGAAATCCACTAAAAGTTTTGTTTGGTTATCTTGCAATCCCGAGATAATCGTCTCCATGCTCCAAATCCATTTTAAAGCCATTTTTAAGGCATTTCGCGCATACATGAAATGAACACATTTTTCTCCAAAACTATAACAGATGCAAGCTTGTCCTGTTTGGTGGAGATGATATTTAATAAAATAAGTAGAAATCCACTAAAAGTTTTGTTTGGTTATCTTGCAATCCCGAGATAATCGTCTCCATGCTCCAAATCCATTTTAAAGCCATTTCTAAGGCATTTCGCGCATAAATGAAATGAACACATTTTTCTCCAAAACTATAACAGATGCAAGCTTGTCCTGTTTGGTGGAGATGATATTTAATTAAATAAGTAGAAATCCACTAAAAGTTTTGTTTGATTATCTTGCAATCCCGAGATAATCGTCTCCATGCTCCAAATCCATTTTAAAGCCATTTTTAAGGCATTTCGCGCATACATGAAATGAACACATTTTTCTCCGAAACTATAACAGATGCAAGCTTGTCCTGTTTGGTGGAGATGATATTTAATAAAATAAGTAGAAATCCACTAAAAGTTTTGTTTGGTTATCTTGCAATCCCGAGATAATCGTCTCCATGCTCCAAATCCATTTTAAAGCCATTTTTAAGGCATTTCGCGCATACATGAAATGAACACATTTTTCTCCAAAACTATAACAGATGCAAGCTTGTCCTGTTTGGTGGAGATGATATTTAATAAAATAAGTAGAAATCCACTAAAAGTTTTGTTTGGTTATCTTGCAATCCCGAGATAATCGTCTCCATGCTCCAAATCCATTTTAAAGCCATTTCTAAGGCATTTCGCGCATAAATTAAATGAACACATTTTTCTCCAAAACTATAACATATGCAAGCTTGTCCTGTTTGGTGGAGATGATATTTAATAAAATAAGTAGAAATCCACTAAAAGTTTTGTTTGGTTATCTTGCAATCCCGAGATAATCGTCTCCATGCTCCAAATCCATTTTAAAGCCATTTCTAAGGCATTTCGCGCATAAATGAAATGAACACATTTTTCTCCAAAACTATAACAGATGCAAGCTTGTCCTGTTTGGTGGAGATGATATTTAATAAAATAAGTAGAAATCCACTAAAAGTTTTGTTTGGTTATCTTGCAATCTCGAGATAATCGTCTCCATGCTCCAAATCCATTTTAAAGCCATTTTTAAGGCATTTCGCGCATACATGAAATGAACACATTTTTCTCCAAAACTATAACAGATGCAAGCTTGTCCTGTTTGGTGGAGATGATATTTAATAAAATAAGTAGAAATCCACTAAAAGTTTTGTTTGGTTATCTTGCAATCCCGAGATAATCGTCTCCATGCTCCAAATCCATTTTAAAGCCATTTCTAAGGCATTTCGCGCATAAATGAAATGAACACATTTTTCTCCAAAACTATAACAGATGCAAGCTTGTCCTGTTTGGTGGAGATGATATTTAATAAAATAAGTAGAAATCCACTAAAAGTTTTGTTTGGTTATCTTGCAATCCCGAGATAATCGTCTCCATGCTCCAAATCCATTTTAAAGCCATTTCTAAGGCATTTCGCGCATAAATGAAATGAACACATTTTTCTCCAAAACTATAACAGATGCAAGCTTGTCCTGTTTGGTGGAGATGATATTTAATAAAATAAGTAGAAATCCACTAAAAGTTTTGTTTGGTTATCTTGCAATCCCGAGATAATCGTCTCCATGCTCCAAATCCATTTTAAAGCCATTTTTAAGGCATTTCGCGCATACATGAAATGAACACATTTTTCTCCAAAACTATAACAGATGCAAGCTTGTCCTGTTTGGTGGAGATGATATTTAATAAAATAAGTAGAAATCCACTAAAAGTTTTGTTTGGTTATCTTGCAATCCCGAGATAATCGTCTCCATGCTCCAAATCCATTTTAAAGCCATTTTTAAGGCATTTCGCGCATACATGAAATGAACACATTTTTCTCCAAAACTATAACAGATGCAAGCTTGTCCTGTTTGGTGGAGATGATATTTAATAAAATAAGTAGAAATCCACTAAAAGTTTTGTTTGGTTATCTTGCAATCCCGAGATAATCGTCTCCATGCTCCAAATCCATTTTAAAGCCATTTTTAAGGCATTTCGCGCATACATGAAATGAACACATTTTTCTCCAAAACTATAACAGATGCAAGCTTGTCCTGTTTGGTGGAGATGATATTTAATAAAATAAGTAGAAATCCACTAAAAGTTTTGTTTGGTTATCTTGCAATCCCGAGATAATCGTCTCCATGCTCCAAATCCATTTTAAAGCCATTTCTAAGGCATTTCGCGCATAAATGAAATGAACACATTTTTCTCCAAAACTATAACAGATGCAAGCTTGTCCTGTTTGGTGGAGATGATATTTAATAAAATAAGTAGAAATCCACTAAAAGTTTTGTTTGGTTATCTTGCAATCTCGAGATAATCGTCTCCATGCTCCAAATCCATTTTAAAGCCATTTTTAAGGCATTTCGCGCATACATGAAATGAACACATTTTTCTCCAAAACTATAACAGATGCAAGCTTGTCCTGTTTGGTGGAGATGATATTTAATAAAATAAGTAGAAATCCACTAAAAGTTTTGTTTGGTTATCTTGCAATCCCGAGATAATCGTCTCCATGCTCCAAATCCATTTTAAAGCCATTTCTAAGGCATTTCGCGCATAAATGAAATGAACACATTTTTCTCCAAAACTATAACAGATGCAAGCTTGTCCTGTTTGGTGGAGATGATATTTAATAAAATAAGTAGAAATCCACTAAAAGTTTTGTTTGGTTATCTTGCAATCCCGAGATAATCGTCTCCATGCTCCAAATCCATTTTAAAGCCATTTCTAAGGCATTTCGCGCATAAATGAAATGAACACATTTTTCTCCAAAACTATAACAGATGCAAGCTTGTCCTGTTTGGTGGAGATGATATTTAATAAAATAAGTAGAAATCCACTAAAAGTTTTGTTTGGTTATCTTGCAATCCCGAGATAATCGTCTCCATGCTCCAAATCCATTTTAAAGCCATTTTTAAGGCATTTCGCGCATACATGAAATGAACACATTTTTCTCCAAAACTATAACAGATGCAAGCTTGTCCTGTTTGGTGGAGATGATATTTAATAAAATAAGTAGAAATCCACTAAAAGTTTTGTTTGGTTATCTTGCAATCCCGAGATAATCGTCTCCATGCTCCAAATCCATTTTAAAGCCATTTTTAAGGCATTTCGCGCATACATGAAATGAACACATTTTTCTCCAAAACTATAACAGATGCAAGCTTGTCCTGTTTGGTGGAGATGATATTTAATAAAATAAGTAGAAATCCACTAAAAGTTTTGTTTGGTTATCTTGCAATCCCGAGATAATCGTCTCCATGCTCCAAATCCATTTTAAAGCCATTTTTAAGGCATTTCGCGCATACATGAAATGAACACATTTTTCTCCAAAACTATAACAGATGCAAGCTTGTCCTGTTTGGTGGAGATGATATTTAATAAAATAAGTAGAAATCCACTAAAAGTTTTGTTTGGTTATCTTGCAATCCCGAGATAATCGTCTCCATGCTCAAAATCCATTTTAAAGCCATTTTTAAGGCATTTCGCGCATACATGAAATGAACACATTTTTCTCCAAAACTATAACAGATGCAAGCTTGTCCTGTTTGGTGGAGATGATATTTAATAAAATAAGTAGAAATCCACTAAAAGTTTTGTTTGGTTATCTTGCAATCCCGAGATAATCGTCTCCATGCTCCAAATCCATTTTAAAGCCATTTTTAAGGCACTTCGCGCATACATGAAATGAACACATTTTTCTCCAAAACTATAACAGATGCAAGCTTGTCCTGTTTGGTGGAGATGATATTTAATAAAATAAGTAGAAATCCACTAAAAGTTTTGTTTGGTTATCTTGCAATCCCGAGATAATCGTCTCCATGCTCCAAATCCATTTTAAAGCCATTTTTAAGGCATTTCGCGCATACATGAAATGAACACATTTTTCTCCAAAACTATAACAGATGCAAGCTTGTCCTGTTTGGTGGAGATGATATTTAATAAAATAAGTAGAAATCCACTAAAAGTTTTGTTTGGTTATCTTGCAATCCCGAGATAATCGTCTCCATGCTCCAAATCCATTTTAAAGCCATTTCTAAGGCATTTCGCGCATAAATTAAATGAACACATTTTTCTCCAAAACTATAACATATGCAAGCTTGTCCTGTTTGGTGGAGATGATATTTAATAAAATAAGTAGAAATCCACTAAAAGTTTTGTTTGGTTATCTTGCAATCCCGAGATAATCGTCTCCATGCTCCAAATCCATTTTAAAGCCATTTCTAAGGCATTTCGCGCATAAATTAAATGAACACATTTTTCTCCAAAACTATAACATATGCAAGCTTGTCCTGTTTGGTTGAGATGATATTTAATAAAATAAGTAGAAATCCACTAAAAGTTTTGTTTGGTTATCTTGCAATCCCGAGATAATCGTCTCCATGCTCCAAATCCATTTTAAAGCCATTTTTAAGGCATTTCGCGCATACATGAAATGAACACATTTTTCTCCAAAACTATAACAGATGCAAGCTTGTCCTGTTTGGTGGAGATGATATTTAATAAAATAAGTAGAAATCCACTAAAAGTTTTGTTTGGTTATCTTGCAATCCCGAGATAATCGTCTCCATGCTCCAAATCCATTTTAAAGCCATTTCTAAGGCATTTCGCGCATAAATGAAATGAACACATTTTTCTCCAAAACTATAACAGATGCAAGCTTGTCCTGTTTGGTGGAGATGATATTTAATAAAATAAGTAGAAATCCACTAAAAGTTTTGTTTGGTTATCTTGCAATCCCGAGATAATCGTCTCCATGCTCCAAATCCATTTTAAAGCCATTTTTAAGGCATTTCGCGCATACATGAAATGAACACATTTTTCTCCAAAACTATAACAGATGCAAGCTTGTCCTGTTTGGTGGAGATGATATTTAATAAAATAAGTAGAAATCCACTAAAAGTTTTGTTTGGTTATCTTGCAATCCCGAGATAATCGTCTCCATGCTCAAAATCCATTTTAAAGCCATTTTTAAGGCATTTCGCGCATACATGAAATGAACACATTTTTCTCCAAAACTATAACAGATGCAAGCTTGTCCTGTTTGGTGGAGATGATATTTAATAAAATAAGTAGAAATCCACTAAAAGTTTTGTTTGGTTATCTTGCAATCCCGAGATAATCGTCTCCATGCTCCAAATCCATTTTAAAGCCATTTTTAAGGCATTTCGCGCATACATGAAATGAACACATTTTTCTCCAAAACTATAACAGATGCAAGCTTGTCCTGTTTGGTGGAGATGATATTTAATAAAATAAGTAGAAATCCACTAAAAGTTTTGTTTGGTTATCTTGCAATCCCGAGATAATCGTCTCCATGCTCCAAATCCATTTTAAAGCCATTTCTAAGGCATTTCGCGCATAAATGAAATGAACACATTTTTCTCCAAAACTATAACAGATGCAAGCTTGTCCTGTTTGGTGGAGATGATATTTAATAAAATAAGTAGAAATCCACTAAAAGTTTTGTTTGGTTATCTTGCAATCCCGAGATAATCGTCTCCATGCTCCAAATCCATTTTAAAGCCATTTTTAAGGCATTTCGCGCATACATGAAATGAACACATTTTTCTCCAAAACTATAACAGATGCAAGCTTGTCCTGTTTGGTGGAGATGATATTTAATAAAATAAGTAGAAATCCACTAAAAGTTTTGTTTGGTTATCTTGCAATCCCGAGATAATCGTCTCCATGCTCAAAATCCATTTTAAAGCCATTTTTAAGGCATTTCGCGCATACATGAAATGAACACATTTTTCTCCAAAACTATAACAGATGCAAGCTTGTCCTGTTTGGTGGAGATGATATTTAATAAAATAAGTAGAAATCCACTAAAAGTTTTGTTTGGTTATCTTGCAATCCCGAGATAATCGTCTCCATGCTCCAAATCCATTTTAAAGCCATTTTTAAGGCATTTCGCGCATACATGAAATGAACACATTTTTCTCCAAAACTATAACAGATGCAAGCTTGTCCTGTTTGGTGGAGATGATATTTAATAAAATAAGTAGAAATCCACTAAAAGTTTTGTTTGGTTATCTTGCAATCCCGAGATAATCGTCTCCATGCTCCAAATCCATTTTAAAGCCATTTTTAAGGCATTTCGCGCATACATGAAATGAACACATTTTTCTCCAAAACTATAACAGATGCAAGCTTGTCCTGTTTGGTGGAGATGATATTTAATAAAATAAGTAGAAATCCACTAAAAGTTTTGTTTGGTTATCTTGCAATCCCGAGATAATCGTCTCCATGCTCCAAATCCATTTTAAAGCCATTTTTAAGGCATTTCGCGCATACATGAAATGAACACATTTTTCTCCAAAACTATAACAGATGCAAGCTTGTCCTGTTTGGTGGAGATGATATTTAATAAAATAAGTAGAAATCCACTAAAAGTTTTGTTTGGTTATCTTGCAATCCCGAGATAATCGTCTCCATGCTCCAAATCCATTTTAAAGCCATTTCTAAGGCATTTCGCGCATAAATGAAATGAACACATTTTTCTCCAAAACTATAACAGATGCAAGCTTGTCCTGTTTGGTGGAGATGATATTTAATAAAATAAGTAGAAATCCACTAAAAGTTTTGTTTGGTTATCTTGCAATCCCGAGATAATCGTCTCCATGCTCCAAATCCATTTTAAAGCCATTTCTAAGGCATTTCGCGCATAAATGAAATGAACACATTTTTCTCCAAAACTATAACAGATGCAAGCTTGTCCTGTTTGGTGGAGATGATATTTAATAAAATAAGTAGAAATCCACTAAAAGTTTTGTTTGGTTATCTTGCAATCCCGAGATAATCGTCTCCATGCTCCAAATCCATTTTAAAGCCATTTTTAAGGCATTTCGCGCATACATGAAATGAACACATTTTTCTCCAAAACTATAACAGATGCAAGCTTGTCCTGTTTGGTGGAGATGATATTTAATAAAATAAGTAGAAATCCACTAAAAGTTTTGTTTGGTTATCTTGCAATCCCGAGATAATCGTCTCCATGCTCCAAATCCATTTTAAAGCCATTTTTAAGGCATTTCGCGCATACATGAAATGAACACATTTTTCTCCAAAACTATAACAGATGCAAGCTTGTCCTGTTTGGTGGAGATGATATTTAATAAAATAAGTAGAAATCCACTAAAAGTTTTGTTTGGTTATCTTGCAATCCCGAGATAATCGTCTCCATGCTCCAAATCCATTTTAAAGCCATTTTTAAGGCATTTCGCGCATACATGAAATGAACACATTTTTCTCCAAAACTATAACAGATGCAAGCTTGTCCTGTTTGGTGGAGATGATATTTAATAAAATAAGTAGAAATCCACTAAAAGTTTTGTTTGGTTATCTTGCAATCCCGAGATAATCGTCTCCATGCTCCAAATCCATTTTAAAGCCATTTCTAAGGCATTTCGCGCATAAATGAAATGAACACATTTTTCTCCAAAACTATAACAGATGCAAGCTTGTCCTGTTTGGTGGAGATGATATTTAATTAAATAAGTAGAAATCCACTAAAAGTTTTGTTTGATTATCTTGCAATCCCGAGATAATCGTCTCCATGCTCCAAATCCATTTTAAAGCCATTTTTAAGGCATTTCGCGCATACATGAAATGAACACATTTTTCTCCGAAACTATAACAGATGCAAGCTTGTCCTGTTTGGTGGAGATGATATTTAATAAAATAAGTAGAAATCCACTAAAAGTTTTGTTTGGTTATCTTGCAATCCCGAGATAATCGTCTCCATGCTCCAAATCCATTTTAAAGCCATTTTTAAGGCATTTCGCGCATACATGAAATGAACACATTTTTCTCCAAAACTATAACAGATGCAAGCTTGTCCTGTTTGGTGGAGATGATATTTAATAAAATAAGTAGAAATCCACTAAAAGTTTTGTTTGGTTATCTTGCAATCCCGAGATAATCGTCTCCATGCTCCAAATCCATTTTAAAGCCATTTCTAAGGCATTTCGCGCATAAATTAAATGAACACATTTTTCTCCAAAACTATAACATATGCAAGCTTGTCCTGTTTGGTGGAGATGATATTTAATAAAATAAGTAGAAATCCACTAAAAGTTTTGTTTGGTTATCTTGCAATCCCGAGATAATCGTCTCCATGCTCCAAATCCATTTTAAAGCCATTTCTAAGGCATTTCGCGCATAAATTAAATGAACACATTTTTCTCCAAAACTATAACATATGCAAGCTTGTCCTGTTTGGTTGAGATGATATTTAATAAAATAAGTAGAAATCCACTAAAAGTTTTGTTTGGTTATCTTGCAATCCCGAGATAATCGTCTCCATGCTCCAAATCCATTTTAAAGCCATTTTTAAGGCATTTCGCGCATACATGAAATGAACACATTTTTCTCCAAAACTATAACAGATGCAAGCTTGTCCTGTTTGGTGGAGATGATATTTAATAAAATAAGTAGAAATCCACTAAAAGTTTTGTTTGGTTATCTTGCAATCCCGAGATAATCGTCTCCATGCTCCAAATCCATTTTAAAGCCATTTCTAAGGCATTTCGCGCATAAATGAAATGAACACATTTTTCTCCAAAACTATAACAGATGCAAGCTTGTCCTGTTTGGTGGAGATGATATTTAATAAAATAAGTAGAAATCCACTAAAAGTTTTGTTTGGTTATCTTGCAATCCCGAGATAATCGTCTCCATGCTCCAAATCCATTTTAAAGCCATTTTTAAGGCATTTCGCGCATACATGAAATGAACACATTTTTCTCCAAAACTATAACAGATGCAAGCTTGTCCTGTTTGGTGGAGATGATATTTAATAAAATAAGTAGAAATCCACTAAAAGTTTTGTTTGGTTATCTTGCAATCCCGAGATAATCGTCTCCATGCTCAAAATCCATTTTAAAGCCATTTTTAAGGCATTTCGCGCATACATGAAATGAACACATTTTTCTCCAAAACTAGAACAGATGCAAGCTTGTCCTGTTTGGTGGAGATGATATTTAATAAAATAAGTAGAAATCCACTAAAAGTTTTGTTTGGTTATCTTGCAATCCCGAGATAATCGTCTCCATGCTCCAAATCCATTTTAAAGCCATTTTTAAGGCACTTCGCGCATACATGAAATGAACACATTTTTCTCCAAAACTATAACAGATGCAAGCTTGTCCTGTTTGGTGGAGATGATATTTAATAAAATAAGTAGAAATCCACTAAAAGTTTTGTTTGGTTATCTTGCAATCCCGAGATAATCGTCTCCATGCTCCAAATCCATTTTAAAGCCATTTTTAAGGCATTTCGCGCATACATGAAATGAACACATTTTTCTCCAAAACTATAACAGATGCAAGCTTGTCCTGTTTGGTGGAGATGATATTTAATAAAATAAGTAGAAATCCACTAAAAGTTTTGTTTGGTTATCTTGCAATACCGAGATAATCGTCTCCATGCTCCAAATCCATTTTAAAGCCATTTTTAAGGCATTTCGCGCATACATGAAATGAACACATTTTTCTCCAAAACTATAACAGATGCAAGCTTGTCCTGTTTGGTGGAGATGATATTTAATAAAATAAGTAGAAATCCACTAAAAGTTTTGTTTGGTTATCTTGCAATCCCGAGATAATCGTCTCCATGCTCCAAATCCATTTTAAAGCCATTTTTAAGGCATTTCGCGCATACATGAAATGAACACATTTTTCTCCAAAACTATAACAGATGCAAGCTTGTCCTGTTTGGTGGAGATGATATTTAATAAAATAAGTAGAAATCCACTAAAAGTTTTGTTTGGTTATCTTGCAATACCGAGATAATCGTCTCCATGCTCCAAATCCATTTTAAAGCCATTTTTAAGGCATTTCGCGCATACATGAAATGAACACATTTTTCTCCAAAACTATAACAGATGCAAGCTTGTCCTGTTTGGTGGAGATGATATTTAATAAAATAAGTAGAAATCCACTAAAAGTTTTGTTTGGTTATCTTGCAATCCCGAGATAATCGTCTCCATGCTCCAAATCCATTTTAAAGCCATTTTTAAGGCATTTCGCGCATACATGAAATGAACACATTTTTCTCCAAAACTATAACAGATGCAAGCTTGTCCTGTTTGGTGGAGATGATATTTAATAAAATAAGTAGAAATCCACTAAAAGTTTTGTTTGGTTATCTTGCAATCCCGAGATAATCGTCTCCATGCTCCAAATCCATTTTAAAGCCATTTTTAAGGCATTTCGCGCATACATGAAATGAACACATTTTTCTCCAAAACTATAACAGATGCAAGCTTGTCCTGTTTGGTGGAGATGATATTTAATAAAATAAGTAGAAATCCACTAAAAGTTTTGTTTGGTTATCTTGCAATCCCGAGATAATCGTCTCCATGCTCCAAATCCATTTTAAAGCCATTTTTAAGGCATTTCGCGCATACATGAAATGAACACATTTTTCTCCAAAACTATAACAGATGCAAGCTTGTCCTGTTTGGTGGAGATGATATTTAATAAAATAAGTAGAAATCCACTAAAAGTTTTGTTTGGTTATCTTGCAATCCCGAGATAATCGTCTCCATGCTCCAAATCCATTTTAAAGCCATTTCTAAGGCATTTCGCGCATAAATGAAATGAACACATTTTTCTCCAAAACTATAACAGATGCAAGCTTGTCCTGTTTGGTGGAGATGATATTTAATAAAATAAGTAGAAATCCACTAAAAGTTTTGTTTGGTTATCTTGCAATCCCGAGATAATCGTCTCCATGCTCCAAATCCATTTTAAAGCCATTTTTAAGGCATTTCGCGCATACATGAAATGAACACATTTTTCTCCAAAACTATAACAGATGCAAGCTTGTCCTGTTTGGTGGAGATGATATTTAATAAAATAAGTAGAAATCCACTAAAAGTTTTGTTTGGTTATCTTGCAATCCCGAGATAATCGTCTCCATGCTCCAAATCCATTTTAAAGCCATTTTTAAGGCATTTCGCGCATACATGAAATGAACACATTTTTCTCCAAAACTATAACAGATGCAAGCTTGTCCTGTTTGGTGGAGATGATATTTAATAAAATAAGTAGAAATCCACTAAAAGTTTTGTTTGGTTATCTTGCAATCCCGAGATAATCGTCTCCATGCTCCAAATCCATTTTAAAGCCATTTTTAAGGCATTTCGCGCATACATGAAATGAACACATTTTTCTCCAAAACTATAACAGATGCAAGCTTGTCCTGTTTGGTGGAGATGATATTTAATAAAATAAGTAGAAATCCACTAAAAGTTTTGTTTGGTTATCTTGCAATCCCGAGATAATCGTCTCCATGCTCAAAATCCATTTTAAAGCCATTTTTAAGGCATTTCGCGCATACATGAAATGAACACATTTTTCTCCAAAACTATAACAGATGCAAGCTTGTCCTGTTTGGTGGAGATGATATTTAATAAAATAAGTAGAAATCCACTAAAAGTTTTGTTTGGTTATCTTGCAATCCCGAGATAATCGTCTCCATGCTCCAAATCCATTTTAAAGCCATTTTTAAGGCACTTCGCGCATACATGAAATGAACACATTTTTCTCCAAAACTATAACAGATGCAAGCTTGTCCTGTTTGGTGGAGATGATATTTAATAAAATAAGTAGAAATCCACTAAAAGTTTTGTTTGGTTATCTTGCAATCCCGAGATAATCGTCTCCATGCTCCAAATCCATTTTAAAGCCATTTTTAAGGCATTTCGCGCATACATGAAATGAACACATTTTTCTCCAAAACTATAACAGATGCAAGCTTGTCCTGTTTGGTGGAGATGATATTTAATAAAATAAGTAGAAATCCACTAAAAGTTTTGTTTGGTTATCTTGCAATCCCGAGATAATCGTCTCCATGCTCCAAATCCATTTTAAAGCCATTTCTAAGGCATTTCGCGCATAAATTAAATGAACACATTTTTCTCCAAAACTATAACATATGCAAGCTTGTCCTGTTTGGTGGAGATGATATTTAATAAAATAAGTAGAAATCCACTAAAAGTTTTGTTTGGTTATCTTGCAATCCCGAGATAATCGTCTCCATGCTCCAAATCCATTTTAAAGCCATTTCTAAGGCATTTCGCGCATAAATTAAATGAACACATTTTTCTCCAAAACTATAACATATGCAAGCTTGTCCTGTTTGGTTGAGATGATATTTAATAAAATAAGTAGAAATCCACTAAAAGTTTTGTTTGGTTATCTTGCAATCCCGAGATAATCGTCTCCATGCTCCAAATCCATTTTAAAGCCATTTTTAAGGCATTTCGCGCATACATGAAATGAACACATTTTTCTCCAAAACTATAACAGATGCAAGCTTGTCCTGTTTGGTGGAGATGATATTTAATAAAATAAGTAGAAATCCACTAAAAGTTTTGTTTGGTTATCTTGCAATCCCGAGATAATCGTCTCCATGCTCCAAATCCATTTTAAAGCCATTTTTAAGGCATTTCGCGCATACATGAAATGAACACATTTTTCTCCAAAACTATAACAGATGCAAGCTTGTCCTGTTTGGTGGAGATGATATTTAATAAAATAAGTAGAAATCCACTAAAAGTTTTGTTTGGTTATCTTGCAATCCCGAGATAATCGTCTCCATGCTCCAAATCCATTTTAAAGCCATTTTTAAGGCATTTCGCGCATACATGAAATGAACACATTTTTCTCCAAAACTATAACAGATGCAAGCTTGTCCTGTTTGGTGGAGATGATATTTAATAAAATAAGTAGAAATCCACTAAAAGTTTTGTTTGGTTATCTTGCAATCCCGAGATAATCGTCTCCATGCTCCAAATCCATTTTAAAGCCATTTCTAAGGCATTTCGCGCATAAATGAAATGAACACATTTTTCTCCAAAACTATAACAGATGCAAGCTTGTCCTGTTTGGTGGAGATGATATTTAATAAAATAAGTAGAAATCCACTAAAAGTTTTGTTTGGTTATCTTGCAATCCCGAGATAATCGTCTCCATGCTCCAAATCCATTTTAAAGCCATTTCTAAGGCATTTCGCGCATAAATGAAATGAACACATTTTTCTCCAAAACTATAACAGATGCAAGCTTGTCCTGTTTGGTGGAGATGATATTTAATAAAATAAGTAGAAATCCACTAAAAGTTTTGTTTGGTTATCTTGCAATCCCGAGATAATCGTCTCCATGCTCCAAATCCATTTTAAAGCCATTTTTAAGGCATTTCGCGCATACATGAAATGAACACATTTTTCTCCAAAACTATAACAGATGCAAGCTTGTCCTGTTTGGTGGAGATGATATTTAATAAAATAAGTAGAAATCCACTAAAAGTTTTGTTTGGTTATCTTGCAATCCCGAGATAATCGTCTCCATGCTCCAAATCCATTTTAAAGCCATTTTTAAGGCATTTCGCGCATACATGAAATGAACACATTTTTCTCCAAAACTATAACAGATGCAAGCTTGTCCTGTTTGGTGGAGATGATATTTAATAAAATAAGTAGAAATCCACTAAAAGTTTTGTTTGGTTATCTTGCAATCCCGAGATAATCGTCTCCATGCTCCAAATCCATTTTAAAGCCATTTTTAAGGCATTTCGCGCATACATGAAATGAACACATTTTTCTCCAAAACTATAACAGATGCAAGCTTGTCCTGTTTGGTGGAGATGATATTTAATAAAATAAGTAGAAATCCACTAAAAGTTTTGTTTGGTTATCTTGCAATCCCGAGATAATCGTCTCCATGCTCCAAATCCATTTTAAAGCCATTTCTAAGGCATTTCGCGCATAAATGAAATGAACACATTTTTCTCCAAAACTATAACAGATGCAAGCTTGTCCTGTTTGGTGGAGATGATATTTAATTAAATAAGTAGAAATCCACTAAAAGTTTTGTTTGATTATCTTGCAATCCCGAGATAATCGTCTCCATGCTCCAAATCCATTTTAAAGCCATTTTTAAGGCATTTCGCGCATACATGAAATGAACACATTTTTCTCCGAAACTATAACAGATGCAAGCTTGTCCTGTTTGGTGGAGATGATATTTAATAAAATAAGTAGAAATCCACTAAAAGTTTTGTTTGGTTATCTTGCAATCCCGAGATAATCGTCTCCATGCTCCAAATCCATTTTAAAGCCATTTTTAAGGCATTTCGCGCATACATGAAATGAACACATTTTTCTCCAAAACTATAACAGATGCAAGCTTGTCCTGTTTGGTGGAGATGATATTTAATAAAATAAGTAGAAATCCACTAAAAGTTTTGTTTGGTTATCTTGCAATCCCGAGATAATCGTCTCCATGCTCCAAATCCATTTTAAAGCCATTTCTAAGGCATTTCGCGCATAAATTAAATGAACACATTTTTCTCCAAAACTATAACATATGCAAGCTTGTCCTGTTTGGTGGAGATGATATTTAATAAAATAAGTAGAAATCCACTAAAAGTTTTGTTTGGTTATCTTGCAATCCCGAGATAATCGTCTCCATGCTCCAAATCCATTTTAAAGCCATTTCTAAGGCATTTCGCGCATAAATTAAATGAACACATTTTTCTCCAAAACTATAACATATGCAAGCTTGTCCTGTTTGGTTGAGATGATATTTAATAAAATAAGTAGAAATCCACTAAAAGTTTTGTTTGGTTATCTTGCAATCCCGAGATAATCGTCTCCATGCTCCAAATCCATTTTAAAGCCATTTTTAAGGCATTTCGCGCATACATGAAATGAACACATTTTTCTCCAAAACTATAACAGATGCAAGCTTGTCCTGTTTGGTGGAGATGATATTTAATAAAATAAGTAGAAATCCACTAAAAGTTTTGTTTGGTTATCTTGCAATCCCGAGATAATCGTCTCCATGCTCCAAATCCATTTTAAAGCCATTTCTAAGGCATTTCGCGCATAAATGAAATGAACACATTTTTCTCCAAAACTATAACAGATGCAAGCTTGTCCTGTTTGGTGGAGATGATATTTAATAAAATAAGTAGAAATCCACTAAAAGTTTTGTTTGGTTATCTTGCAATCCCGAGATAATCGTCTCCATGCTCCAAATCCATTTTAAAGCCATTTTTAAGGCATTTCGCGCATACATGAAATGAACACATTTTTCTCCAAAACTATAACAGATGCAAGCTTGTCCTGTTTGGTGGAGATGATATTTAATAAAATAAGTAGAAATCCACTAAAAGTTTTGTTTGGTTATCTTGCAATCCCGAGATAATCGTCTCCATGCTCAAAATCCATTTTAAAGCCATTTTTAAGGCATTTCGCGCATACATGAAATGAACACATTTTTCTCCAAAACTAGAACAGATGCAAGCTTGTCCTGTTTGGTGGAGATGATATTTAATAAAATAAGTAGAAATCCACTAAAAGTTTTGTTTGGTTATCTTGCAATCCCGAGATAATCGTCTCCATGCTCCAAATCCATTTTAAAGCCATTTTTAAGGCACTTCGCGCATACATGAAATGAACACATTTTTCTCCAAAACTATAACAGATGCAAGCTTGTCCTGTTTGGTGGAGATGATATTTAATAAAATAAGTAGAAATCCACTAAAAGTTTTGTTTGGTTATCTTGCAATCCCGAGATAATCGTCTCCATGCTCCAAATCCATTTTAAAGCCATTTTTAAGGCATTTCGCGCATACATGAAATGAACACATTTTTCTCCAAAACTATAACAGATGCAAGCTTGTCCTGTTTGGTGGAGATGATATTTAATAAAATAAGTAGAAATCCACTAAAAGTTTTGTTTGGTTATCTTGCAATACCGAGATAATCGTCTCCATGCTCCAAATCCATTTTAAAGCCATTTTTAAGGCATTTCGCGCATACATGAAATGAACACATTTTTCTCCAAAACTATAACAGATGCAAGCTTGTCCTGTTTGGTGGAGATGATATTTAATAAAATAAGTAGAAATCCACTAAAAGTTTTGTTTGGTTATCTTGCAATCCCGAGATAATCGTCTCCATGCTCCAAATCCATTTTAAAGCCATTTTTAAGGCATTTCGCGCATACATGAAATGAACACATTTTTCTCCAAAACTATAACAGATGCAAGCTTGTCCTGTTTGGTGGAGATGATATTTAATAAAATAAGTAGAAATCCACTAAAAGTTTTGTTTGGTTATCTTGCAATACCGAGATAATCGTCTCCATGCTCCAAATCCATTTTAAAGCCATTTTTAAGGCATTTCGCGCATACATGAAATGAACACATTTTTCTCCAAAACTATAACAGATGCAAGCTTGTCCTGTTTGGTGGAGATGATATTTAATAAAATAAGTAGAAATCCACTAAAAGTTTTGTTTGGTTATCTTGCAATCCCGAGATAATCGTCTCCATGCTCCAAATCCATTTTAAAGCCATTTTTAAGGCATTTCGCGCATACATGAAATGAACACATTTTTCTCCAAAACTATAACAGATGCAAGCTTGTCCTGTTTGGTGGAGATGATATTTAATAAAATAAGTAGAAATCCACTAAAAGTTTTGTTTGGTTATCTTGCAATCCCGAGATAATCGTCTCCATGCTCCAAATCCATTTTAAAGCCATTTTTAAGGCATTTCGCGCATACATGAAATGAACACATTTTTCTCCAAAACTATAACAGATGCAAGCTTGTCCTGTTTGGTGGAGATGATATTTAATAAAATAAGTAGAAATCCACTAAAAGTTTTGTTTGGTTATCTTGCAATCCCGAGATAATCGTCTCCATGCTCCAAATCCATTTTAAAGCCATTTTTAAGGCATTTCGCGCATACATGAAATGAACACATTTTTCTCCAAAACTATAACAGATGCAAGCTTGTCCTGTTTGGTGGAGATGATATTTAATAAAATAAGTAGAAATCCACTAAAAGTTTTGTTTGGTTATCTTGCAATCCCGAGATAATCGTCTCCATGCTCCAAATCCATTTTAAAGCCATTTCTAAGGCATTTCGCGCATAAATGAAATGAACACATTTTTCTCCAAAACTATAACAGATGCAAGCTTGTCCTGTTTGGTGGAGATGATATTTAATTAAATAAGTAGAAATCCACTAAAAGTTTTGTTTGATTATCTTGCAATCCCGAGATAATCGTCTCCATGCTCCAAATCCATTTTAAAGCCATTTTTAAGGCATTTCGCGCATACATGAAATGAACACATTTTTCTCCGAAACTATAACAGATGCAAGCTTGTCCTGTTTGGTGGAGATGATATTTAATAAAATAAGTAGAAATCCACTAAAAGTTTTGTTTGGTTATCTTGCAATCCCGAGATAATCGTCTCCATGCTCCAAATCCATTTTAAAGCCATTTTTAAGGCATTTCGCGCATACATGAAATGAACACATTTTTCTCCAAAACTATAACAGATGCAAGCTTGTCCTGTTTGGTGGAGATGATATTTAATAAAATAAGTAGAAATCCACTAAAAGTTTTGTTTGGTTATCTTGCAATCCCGAGATAATCGTCTCCATGCTCCAAATCCATTTTAAAGCCATTTCTAAGGCATTTCGCGCATAAATTAAATGAACACATTTTTCTCCAAAACTATAACATATGCAAGCTTGTCCTGTTTGGTGGAGATGATATTTAATAAAATAAGTAGAAATCCACTAAAAGTTTTGTTTGGTTATCTTGCAATCCCGAGATAATCGTCTCCATGCTCCAAATCCATTTTAAAGCCATTTCTAAGGCATTTCGCGCATAAATGAAATGAACACATTTTTCTCCAAAACTATAACAGATGCAAGCTTGTCCTGTTTGGTGGAGATGATATTTAATAAAATAAGTAGAAATCCACTAAAAGTTTTGTTTGGTTATCTTGCAATCTCGAGATAATCGTCTCCATGCTCCAAATCCATTTTAAAGCCATTTTTAAGGCATTTCGCGCATACATGAAATGAACACATTTTTCTCCAAAACTATAACAGATGCAAGCTTGTCCTGTTTGGTGGAGATGATATTTAATAAAATAAGTAGAAATCCACTAAAAGTTTTGTTTGGTTATCTTGCAATCCCGAGATAATCGTCTCCATGCTCCAAATCCATTTTAAAGCCATTTCTAAGGCATTTCGCGCATAAATGAAATGAACACATTTTTCTCCAAAACTATAACAGATGCAAGCTTGTCCTGTTTGGTGGAGATGATATTTAATAAAATAAGTAGAAATCCACTAAAAGTTTTGTTTGGTTATCTTGCAATCCCGAGATAATCGTCTCCATGCTCCAAATCCATTTTAAAGCCATTTCTAAGGCATTTCGCGCATAAATGAAATGAACACATTTTTCTCCAAAACTATAACAGATGCAAGCTTGTCCTGTTTGGTGGAGATGATATTTAATAAAATAAGTAGAAATCCACTAAAAGTTTTGTTTGGTTATCTTGCAATCCCGAGATAATCGTCTCCATGCTCCAAATCCATTTTAAAGCCATTTTTAAGGCATTTCGCGCATACATGAAATGAACACATTTTTCTCCAAAACTATAACAGATGCAAGCTTGTCCTGTTTGGTGGAGATGATATTTAATAAAATAAGTAGAAATCCACTAAAAGTTTTGTTTGGTTATCTTGCAATCCCGAGATAATCGTCTCCATGCTCCAAATCCATTTTAAAGCCATTTTTAAGGCATTTCGCGCATACATGAAATGAACACATTTTTCTCCAAAACTATAACAGATGCAAGCTTGTCCTGTTTGGTGGAGATGATATTTAATAAAATAAGTAGAAATCCACTAAAAGTTTTGTTTGGTTATCTTGCAATCCCGAGATAATCGTCTCCATGCTCCAAATCCATTTTAAAGCCATTTTAAGGCATTTCGCGCATACATGAAATGAACACATTTTTCTCCAAAACTATAACAGATGCAAGCTTGTCCTGTTTGGTGGAGATGATAATTTAATAAAATAAGTAGAAATCCACTAAAAGTTTTGTTTGGTTATCTTGCAATCCCGAGATAATCGTCTCCATGCTCAAAATCCATTTTAAAGCCATTTTTAAGGCATTTCGCGCATACATGAAATGAACACATTTTTCTCCAAAACTATAACAGATGCAAGCTTGTCCTGTTTGGTGGAGATGATATTTAATAAAATAAGTAGAAATCCACTAAAAGTTTTGTTTGGTTATCTTGCAATCCCGAGATAATCGTCTCCATGCTCCAAATCCATTTTAAAGCCATTTTTAAGGCACTTCGCGCATACATGAAATGAACACATTTTTCTCCAAAACTATAACAGATGCAAGCTTGTCCTGTTTGGTGGAGATGATATTTAATAAAATAAGTAGAAATCCACTAAAAGTTTTGTTTGGTTATCTTGCAATCCCGAGATAATCGTCTCCATGCTCCAAATCCATTTTAAAGCCATTTTTAAGGCATTTCGCGCATACATGAAATGAACACATTTTTCTCCAAAACTATAACAGATGCAAGCTTGTCCTGTTTGGTGGAGATGATATTTAATAAAATAAGTAGAAATCCACTAAAAGTTTTGTTTGGTTATCTTGCAATCCCGAGATAATCGTCTCCATGCTCCAAATCCATTTTAAAGCCATTTTTAAGGCATTTCGCGCATACATGAAATGAACACATTTTTCTCCAAAACTATAACAGATGCAAGCTTGTCCTGTTTGGTGGAGATGATATTTAATAAAATAAGTAGAAATCCACTAAAAGTTTTGTTTGGTTATCTTGCAATCCCGAGATAATCGTCTCCATGCTCCAAATCCATTTTAAAGCCATTTTTAAGGCATTTCGCGCATACATGAAATGAACACATTTTTCTCCAAAACTAAAACAGATGCAAGCTTGTCCTGTTTGGTGGAGATGATATTTAATAAAATAAGTAGAAATCCACTAAAAGTTTTGTTTGGTTATCTTGCAATCCCGAGATAATCGTCTCCATGCTCCAAATCCATTTTAAAGCCATTTTTAAGGCATTTCGCGCATACATGAAATGAACACATTTTTCTCCAAAACTATAACAGATGCAAGCTTGTCCTGTTTGGTGGAGATGATATTTAATAAAATAAGTAGAAATCCACTAAAAGTTTTGTTTGGTTATCTTGCAATCCCGAGATAATCGTCTCCATGCTCCAAATCCATTTTAAAGCCATTTTTAAGGCATTTCGCGCATACATGAAATGAACACATTTTTCTCCAAAACTATAACAGATGCAAGCTTGTCCTGTTTGGTGGAGATGATATTTAATAAAATAAGTAGAAATCCACTAAAAGTTTTGTTTGGTTATCTTGCAATCCCGAGATAATCGTCTCCATGCTCAAAATCCATTTTAAAGCCATTTTTAAGGCATTTCGCGCATACATGAAATGAACACATTTTTCTCCAAAACTATAACAGATGCAAGCTTGTCCTGTTTGGTGGAGATGATATTTAATAAAATAAGTAGAAATCCACTAAAAGTTTTGTTTGGTTATCTTGCAATCCCGAGATAATCGTCTCCATGCTCCAAATCCATTTTAAAGCCATTTTTAAGGCATTTCGCGCATACATGAAATGAACACATTTTTCTCCAAAACTATAACAGATGCAAGCTTGTCCTGTTTGGTGGAGATGATATTTAATAAAATAAGTAGAAATCCACTAAAAGTTTTGTTTGGTTATCTTGCAATCCCGAGATAATCGTCTCCATGCTCCAAATCCATTTTAAAGCCATTTTTAAGGCATTTCGCGCATACATGAAATGAACACATTTTTCTCCAAAACTATAACAGATGCAAGCTTGTCCTGTTTGGTGGAGATGATATTTAATAAAATAAGTAGAAATCCACTAAAAGTTTTGTTTGGTTATCTTGCAATCCCGAGATAATCGTCTCCATGCTCCAAATCCATTTTAAAGCCATTTCTAAGGCATTTCGCGCATAAATGAAATGAACACATTTTTCTCCAAAACTATAACAGATGCAAGCTTGTCCTGTTTGGTGGAGATGATATTTAATTAAATAAGTAGAAATCCACTAAAAGTTTTGTTTGGTTATCTTGCAATCCCGAGATAATCGTCTCCATGCTCCAAATCCATTTTAAAGCCATTTTTAAGGCATTTCGCGCATACATGAAATGAACACATTTTTCTCCAAAACTATAACAGATGCAAGCTTGTCCTGTTTGGTGGAGATGATATTTAATAAAATAAGTAGAAATCCACTAAAAGTTTTGTTTGGTTATCTTGCAATCCCGAGATAATCGTCTCCATGCTCCAAATCCATTTTAAAGCCATTTTTAAGGCATTTCGCGCATACATGAAATGAACACATTTTTCTCCAAAACTATAACAGATGCAAGCTTGTCCTGTTTGGTGGAGATGATATTTAATAAAATAAGTAGAAATCCACTAAAAGTTTTGTTTGGTTATCTTGCAATCCCGAGATAATCGTCTCCATGCTCCAAATCCATTTTAAAGCCATTTCTAAGGCATTTCGCGCACAAATTAAATGAACACATTTTTCTCCAAAACTATAACATATGCAAGCTTGTCCTGTTTGGTGGAGATGATATTTAATAAAATAAGTAGAAATCCACTAAAAGTTTTGTTTGGTTATCTTGCAATCCCGAGATAATCGTCTCCATGCTCCAAATCCATTTTAAAGCCATTTTTAAGGCATTTCGCGCATACACGAAATGAACACATTTTTCTCCAAAACTATAACAGATGCAAGCCTGTCCTGTTTGGTGGAGATGATATTTAATAAAATAAGTAGAAATCCACTAAAAGTTTTGTTTGGTTATCTTGCAATCCCGAGATAATCGTCTCCATGCTCCAAATCCATTTTAAAGCCATTTCTAAGGCATTTCGCGCATAAATGAAATGAACACATTTTTCTCCAAAACTATAACAGATGCAAGCTTGTCCTGTTTGGTGGAGATGATATTTAATAAAATAAGTAGAAATCCACTAAAAGTTTTGTTTGGTTATCTTGCAATCCCGAGATAATCGTCTCCATGCTCCAAATCCATTTTAAAGCCATTTTTAAGGCATTTCGCGCATAAATGAAATGAACACATTTTTCTCCAAAACTATAACAGATGCAAGCTTGTCCTGTTTGGTGGAGATGATATTTAATAAAATAAGTAGAATTCCACTAAAAGTTTTGTTTGGTTATCTTGCAATCCCGAGATAATCGTCTCCATGCTCCAAATCCATTTTAAAGCCATTTTTAAGGCATTTCGCGCATACATGAAATGAACACATTTTTCTCCAAAACTATAACAGATGCAAGCTTGTCCTGTTTGGTGGAGATGATATTTAATAAAATAAGTAGAAATCCACTAAAAGTTTTGTTTGGTTATCTTGCAATCCCGAGATAATCGTCTCCATGCTCAAAATCCATTTTAAAGCCATTTTTAAGGCATTTCGCGCATACATGAAATGAACACATTTTTCTCCAAAACTATAACAGATGCAAGCTTGTCCTGTTTGGTGGAGATGATATTTAATAAAATAAGTAGAAATCCACTAAAAGTTTTGTTTGGTTATCTTGCAATCCCGAGATAATCGTCTCCATGCTCCAAATCCATTTTAAAGCCATTTTTAAGGCACTTCGCGCATACATGAAATGAACACATTTTTCTCCAAAACTATAACAGATGCAAGCTTGTCCTGTTTGGTGGAGATGATATTTAATAAAATAAGTAGAAATCCACTAAAAGTTTTGTTTGGTTATCTTGCAATCCCGAGATAATCGTCTCCATGCTCCAAATCCATTTTAAAGCCATTTTTAAGGCATTTCGCGCATACATGAAATGAACACATTTTTCTCCAAAACTATAACAGATGCAAGCTTGTCCTGTTTGGTGGAGATGATATTTAATAAAATAAGTAGAAATCCACTAAAAGTTTTGTTTGGTTATCTTGCAATCCCGAGATAATCGTCTCCATGCTCCAAATCCATTTTAAAGCCATTTTTAAGGCATTTCGCGCATACATGAAATGAACACATTTTTCTCCAAAACTATAACAGATGCAAGCTTGTCCTGTTTGGTGGAGATGATATTTAATAAAATAAGTAGAAATCCACTAAAAGTTTTGTTTGGTTATCTTGCAATCCCGAGATAATCGTCTCCATGCTCCAAATCCATTTTAAAGCCATTTTTAAGGCATTTCGCGCATACATGAAATGAACACATTTTTCTCCAAAACTATAACAGATGCAAGCTTGTCCTGTTTGGTGGAGATGATATTTAATAAAATAAGTAGAAATCCACTAAAAGTTTTGTTTGGTTATCTTGCAATCCCGAGATAATCGTCTCCATGCTCCAAATCCATTTTAAAGCCATTTTTAAGGCATTTCGCGCATACATGAAATGAACACATTTTTCTCCAAAACTATAACAGATGCAAGCTTGTCCTGTTTGGTGGAGATGATATTTAATAAAATAAGTAGAAATCCACTAAAAGTTTTGTTTGGTTATCTTGCAATCCCGAGATAATCGTCTCCATGCTCCAAATCCATTTTAAAGCCATTTTTAAGGCATTTCGCGCATACATGAAATGAACACATTTTTCTCCAAAACTATAACAGATGCAAGCTTGTCCTGTTTGGTGGAGATGATATTTAATAAAATAAGTAGAAATCCACTAAACGTTTTGTTTGGTTATCTTGCAATCCCGAGATAATCGTCTCCATGCTCCAAATCCATTTTAAAGCCATTTTTAAGGCATTTCGCGCATACATGAAATGAACACATTTTTCTCCAAAACTATAACAGATGCAAGCTTGTCCTGTTTGGTGGAGATGATATTTAATAAAATAAGTAGAAATCCACTAAAAGTTTTGTTTGGTTATCTTGCAATCCCGAGATAATCGTCTCCATGCTCCAAATCCATTTTAAAGCCATTTTTAAGGCATTTCGCGCATACATGAAATGAACACATTTTTCTCCAAAACTATAACAGATGCAAGCTTGTCCTGTTTGGTGGAGATGATATTTAATAAAATAAGTAGAAATCCACTAAAAGTTTTGTTTGGTTATCTTGCAATCCCGAGATAATCGTCTCCATGCTCCAAATCCATTTTAAAGCCATTTTTAAGGCATTTCGCGCATACATGAAATGAACACATTTTTCTCCAAAACTATAACAGATGCAAGCTTGTCCTGTTTGGTGGAGATGATATTTAATAAAATAAGTAGAAATCCACTAAAAGTTTTGTTTGGTTATCTTGCAATCCCGAGATAATCGTCTCCATGCTCCAAATCCATTTTAAAGCCATTTCTAAGGCATTTCGCGCATAAATGAAATGAACACATTTTTCTCCAAAACTATAACAGATGCAAGCTTGTCCTGTTTGGTGGAGATGATATTTAATTAAATAAGTAGAAATCCACTAAAAGTTTTGTTTGGTTATCTTGCAATCCCGAGATAATCGTCTCCATGCTCCAAATCCATTTTAAAGCCATTTTTAAGGCATTTCGCGCATACATGAAATGAACACATTTTTCTCCAAAACTATAACAGGTGCAAGCTTGTCCTGTTTGGTGGAGATGATATTTAATAAAATAAGTAGAAATCCACTAAAAGTTTTGTTTGGTTATCTTGCAATCCCGAGATAATCGTCTCCATGCTCCAAATCCATTTTAAAGCCATTTTTAAGGCATTTCGCGCATACATGAAATGAACACATTTTTCTCCAAAACTATAACAGATGCAAGCTTGTCCTGTTTGGTGGAGATGATATTTAATAAAATAAGTAGAAATCCACTAAAAGTTTTGTTTGGTTATCTTGCAATCCCGAGATAATCGTCTCCATGCTCCAAATCCATTTTAAAGCCATTTCTAAGGCATTTCGCGCACAAATTAAATGAACACATTTTTCTCCAAAACTATAACATATGCAAGCTTGTCCTGTTTGGTGGAGATGATATTTAATAAAATAAGTAGAAATCCACTAAAAGTTTTGTTTGGTTATCTTGCAATCCCGAGATAATCGTCTCCATGCTCCAAATCCATTTTAAAGCCATTTCTAAGGCATTTCGCGCATAAATTAAATGAACACATTTTTCTCCAAAACTATAACATATGCAAGCTTGTCCTGTTTGGTGGAGATGATATTTAATAAAATAAGTAGAAATCCACTAAAAGTTTTGTTTGGTTATCTTGCAATCCCGAGATAATCGTCTCCATGCTCCAAATCCATTTTAAAGCCATTTTTAAGGCATTTCGCGCATACATGAAATGAACACATTTTTCTCCAAAACTATAACAGATGCAAGCCTGTCCTGTTTGGTGGAGATGATATTTAATAAAATAAGTAGAAATCTACTAAAAGTTTTGTTTGGTTATCTTGCAATCCCGAGATAATCGTCTCCATGCTCCAAATCCATTTTAAAGCCATTTCTAAGGCATTTCGCGCATAAATGAAATGAACACATTTTTCTCCAAAACTATAACAGATGCAAGCTTGTCCTGTTTGGTGGAGATGATATTTAATAAAATAAGTAGAAATCCACTAAAAGTTTTGTTTGGTTATCTTGCAATCTCGAGATAATCGTCTCCATGCTCCAAATCCATTTTAAAGCCATTTTTAAGGCATTTCGCGCATAAATGAAATGAACACATTTTTCTCCAAAACTATAACAGATGCAAGCTTGTCCTGTTTGGTGGAGATGATATTTAATAAAATAAGTAGAAATCCACTAAAAGTTTTGTTTGGTTATCTTGCAATCCCGAGATAATCGTCTCCATGCTCCAAATCCATTTTAAAGCCATTTTTAAGGCATTTCGCGCATACATGAAATGAACACATTTTTCTCCAAAACTAGAACAGATGCAAGCTTGTCCTGTTTGGTGGAGATGATATTTAATAAAATAAGTAGAAATCCACTAAAAGTTTTGTTTGGTTATCTTGCAATCCCGAGATAATCGTCTCCATGCTCCAAATCCATTTTAAAGCCATTTTTAAGGCATTTCGCGCATACATGAAATGAACACATTTTTCTCCAAAACTATAACAGATGCAAGCTTGTCCTGTTTGGTGGAGATGATATTTAATAAAATAAGTAGAAATCCACTAAAAGTTTTGTTTGGTTATCTTGCAATCCCGAGATAATCGTCTCCATGCTCAAAATCCATTTTAAAGCCATTTTTAAGGCATTTCGCGCATACATGAAATGAACACATTTTTCTCCAAAACTAGAACAGATGCAAGCTTGTCCTGTTTGGTGGAGATGATATTTAATAAAATAAGTAGAAATCCACTAAAAGTTTTGTTTGGTTATCTTGCAATCCCGAGATAATCGTCTCCATGCTCCAAATCCATTTTAAAGCCATTTTTAAGGCACTTCGCGCATACATGAAATGAACACATTTTTCTCCAAAACTATAACAGATGCAAGCTTGTCCTGTTTGGTGGAGATGATATTTAATAAAATAAGTAGAAATCCACTAAAAGTTTTGTTTGGTTATCTTGCAATCCCGAGATAATCGTCTCCATGCTCCAAATCCATTTTAAAGCCATTTTTAAGGCATTTCGCGCATACATGAAATGAACACATTTTTCTCCAAAACTATAACAGATGCAAGCTTGTCCTGTTTGGTGGAGATGATATTTAATAAAATAAGTAGAAATCCACTAAAAGTTTTGTTTGGTTATCTTGCAATACCGAGATAATCGTCTCCATGCTCCAAATCCATTTTAAAGCCATTTTTAAGGCATTTCGCGCATACATGAAATGAACACATTTTTCTCCAAAACTATAACAGATGCAAGCTTGTCCTGTTTGGTGGAGATGATATTTAATAAAATAAGTAGAAATCCACTAAAAGTTTTGTTTGGTTATCTTGCAATCCCGAGATAATCGTCTCCATGCTCCAAATCCATTTTAAAGCCATTTTTAAGGCATTTCGCGCATACATGAAATGAACACATTTTTCTCCAAAACTATAACAGATGCAAGCTTGTCCTGTTTGGTGGAGATGATATTTAATAAAATAAGTAGAAATCCACTAAAAGTTTTGTTTGGTTATCTTGCAATCCCGAGATAATCGTCTCCATGCTCCAAATCCATTTTAAAGCCATTTTTAAGGCATTTCGCGCATACATGAAATGAACACATTTTTCTCCAAAACTATAACAGATGCAAGCTTGTCCTGTTTGGTGGAGATGATATTTAATAAAATAAGTAGAAATCCACTAAAAGTTTTGTTTGGTTATCTTGCAATCCCGAGATAATCGTCTCCATGCTCCAAATCCATTTTAAAGCCATTTTTAAGGCATTTCGCGCATACATGAAATGAACACATTTTTCTCCAAAACTATAACAGATGCAAGCTTGTCCTGTTTGGTGGAGATGATATTTAATAAAATAAGTAGAAATCCACTAAAAGTTTTGTTTGGTTATCTTGCAATCCCGAGATAATCGTCTCCATGCTCCAAATCCATTTTAAAGCCATTTTTAAGGCATTTCGCGCATACATGAAATGAACACATTTTTCTCCAAAACTATAACAGATGCAAGCTTGTCCTGTTTGGTGGAGATGATATTTAATAAAATAAGTAGAAATCCACTAAAAGTTTTGTTTGGTTATCTTGCAATCCCGAGATAATCGTCTCCATGCTCCAAATCCATTTTAAAGCCATTTTTAAGGCATTTCGCGCATACATGAAATGAACACATTTTTCTCCAAAACTATAACAGATGCAAGCTTGTCCTGTTTGGTGGAGATGATATTTAATAAAATAAGTAGAAATCCACTAAAAGTTTTGTTTGGTTATCTTGCAATCCCGAGATAATCGTCTCCATGCTCCAAATCCATTTTAAAGCCATTTCTAAGGCATTTCGCGCATACATGAAATGAACACATTTTTCTCCAAAACTATAACAGATGCAAGCTTGTCCTGTTTGGTGGAGATGATATTTAATAAAATAAGTAGAAATCCACTAAAAGTTTTGTTTGGTTATCTTGCAATCCCGAGATAATCGTCTCCATGCTCCAAATCCATTTTAAAGCCATTTTTAAGGCATTTCGCGCATACATGAAATGAACACATTTTTCTCCAAAACTATAACAGATGCAAGCTTGTCCTGTTTGGTGGAGATGATATTTAATAAAATAAGTAGAAATCCACTAAAAGTTTTGTTTGGTTATCTTGCAATCCCGAGATAATCGTCTCCATGCTCCAAATCCATTTTAAAGCCATTTTTAAGGCATTTCGCGCATACATGAAATGAACACATTTTTCTCCAAAACTATAACAGATGCAAGCTTGTCCTGTTTGGTGGAGATGATATTTAATAAAATAAGTAGAAATCCACTAAAAGTTTTGTTTGGTTATCTTGCAATCCCGAGATAATCGTCTCCATGCTCCAAATCCATTTTAAAGCCATTTCTAAGGCATTTCGCGCATAAATGAAATGAACACATTTTTCTCCAAAACTATAACAGATGCAAGCTTGTCCTGTTTGGTGGAGATGATATTTAATAAAATAAGTAGAAATCCACTAAAAGTTTTGTTTGGTTATCTTGCAATCCCGAGATAATCGTCTCCATGCTCCAAATCCATTTTAAAGCCATTTCTAAGGCATTTCGCGCATAAATGAAATGAACACATTTTTCTCCAAAACTATAACAGATGCAAGCTTGTCCTGTTTGGTGGAGATGATATTTAATAAAATAAGTAGAAATCCACTAAAAGTTTTGTTTGGTTATCTTGCAATCCCGAGATAATCGTCTCCATGCTCCAAATCCATTTTAAAGCCATTTTTAAGGCATTTCGCGCATACATGAAATGAACACATTTTTCTCCAAAACTATAACAGATGCAAGCTTGTCCTGTTTGGTGGAGATGATATTTAATAAAATAAGTAGAAATCCACTAAAAGTTTTGTTTGGTTATCTTGCAATCCCGAGATAATCGTCTCCATGCTCCAAATCCATTTTAAAGCCATTTTTAAGGCATTTCGCGCATACATGAAATGAACACATTTTTCTCCAAAACTATAACAGATGCAAGCTTGTCCTGTTTGGTGGAGATGATATTTAATAAAATAAGTAGAAATCCACTAAAAGTTTTGTTTGGTTATCTTGCAATCCCGAGATAATCGTCTCCATGCTCCAAATCCATTTTAAAGCCATTTTTAAGGCATTTCGCGCATACATGAAATGAACACATTTTTCTCCAAAACTATAACAGATGCAAGCTTGTCCTGTTTGGTGGAGATGATATTTAATAAAATAAGTAGAAATCCACTAAAAGTTTTGTTTGGTTATCTTGCAATCCCGAGATAATCGTCTCCATGCTCCAAATCCATTTTAAAGCCATTTCTAAGGCATTTCGCGCATAAATGAAATGAACACATTTTTCTCCAAAACTATAACAGATGCAAGCTTGTCCTGTTTGGTGGAGATGATATTTAATTAAATAAGTAGAAATCCACTAAAAGTTTTGTTTGATTATCTTGCAATCCCGAGATAATCGTCTCCATGCTCCAAATCCATTTTAAAGCCATTTTTAAGGCATTTCGCGCATACATGAAATGAACACATTTTTCTCCGAAACTATAACAGATGCAAGCTTGTCCTGTTTGGTGGAGATGATATTTAATAAAATAAGTAGAAATCCACTAAAAGTTTTGTTTGGTTATCTTGCAATCCCGAGATAATCGTCTCCATGCTCCAAATCCATTTTAAAGCCATTTTTAAGGCATTTCGCGCATACATGAAATGAACACATTTTTCTCCAAAACTATAACAGATGCAAGCTTGTCCTGTTTGGTGGAGATGATATTTAATAAAATAAGTAGAAATCCACTAAAAGTTTTGTTTGGTTATCTTGCAATCCCGAGATAATCGTCTCCATGCTCCAAATCCATTTTAAAGCCATTTCTAAGGCATTTCGCGCATAAATTAAATGAACACATTTTTCTCCAAAACTATAACATATGCAAGCTTGTCCTGTTTGGTGGAGATGATATTTAATAAAATAAGTAGAAATCCACTAAAAGTTTTGTTTGGTTATCTTGCAATCCCGAGATAATCGTCTCCATGCTCCAAATCCATTTTAAAGCCATTTCTAAGGCATTTCGCGCATAAATTAAATGAACACATTTTTCTCCAAAACTATAACATATGCAAGCTTGTCCTGTTTGGTTGAGATGATATTTAATAAAATAAGTAGAAATCCACTAAAAGTTTTGTTTGGTTATCTTGCAATCCCGAGATAATCGTCTCCATGCTCCAAATCCATTTTAAAGCCATTTTTAAGGCATTTCGCGCATACATGAAATGAACACATTTTTCTCCAAAACTATAACAGATGCAAGCTTGTCCTGTTTGGTGGAGATGATATTTAATAAAATAAGTAGAAATCCACTAAAAGTTTTGTTTGGTTATCTTGCAATCCCGAGATAATCGTCTCCATGCTCCAAATCCATTTTAAAGCCATTTCTAAGGCATTTCGCGCATAAATGAAATGAACACATTTTTCTCCAAAACTATAACAGATGCAAGCTTGTCCTGTTTGGTGGAGATGATATTTAATAAAATAAGTAGAAATCCACTAAAAGTTTTGTTTGGTTATCTTGCAATCCCGAGATAATCGTCTCCATGCTCCAAATCCATTTTAAAGCCATTTTTAAGGCATTTCGCGCATACATGAAATGAACACATTTTTCTCCAAAACTATAACAGATGCAAGCTTGTCCTGTTTGGTGGAGATGATATTTAATAAAATAAGTAGAAATCCACTAAAAGTTTTGTTTGGTTATCTTGCAATCCCGAGATAATCGTCTCCATGCTCAAAATCCATTTTAAAGCCATTTTTAAGGCATTTCGCGCATACATGAAATGAACACATTTTTCTCCAAAACTAGAACAGATGCAAGCTTGTCCTGTTTGGTGGAGATGATATTTAATAAAATAAGTAGAAATCCACTAAAAGTTTTGTTTGGTTATCTTGCAATCCCGAGATAATCGTCTCCATGCTCCAAATCCATTTTAAAGCCATTTTTAAGGCACTTCGCGCATACATGAAATGAACACATTTTTCTCCAAAACTATAACAGATGCAAGCTTGTCCTGTTTGGTGGAGATGATATTTAATAAAATAAGTAGAAATCCACTAAAAGTTTTGTTTGGTTATCTTGCAATCCCGAGATAATCGTCTCCATGCTCCAAATCCATTTTAAAGCCATTTTTAAGGCATTTCGCGCATACATGAAATGAACACATTTTTCTCCAAAACTATAACAGGTGCAAGCTTGTCCTGTTTGGTGGAGATGATATTTAATAAAATAAGTAGAAATCCACTAAAAGTTTTGTTTGGTTATCTTGCAATCCCGAGATAATCGTCTCCATGCTCCAAATCCATTTTAAAGCCATTTTTAAGGCATTTCGCGCATACATGAAATGAACACATTTTTCTCCAAAACTATAACAGATGCAAGCTTGTCCTGTTTGGTGGAGATGATATTTAATAAAATAAGTAGAAATCCACTAAAAGTTTTGTTTGGTTATCTTGCAATCCCGAGATAATCGTCTCCATGCTCCAAATCCATTTTAAAGCCATTTCTAAGGCATTTCGCGCACAAATTAAATGAACACATTTTTCTCCAAAACTATAACATATGCAAGCTTGTCCTGTTTGGTGGAGATGATATTTAATAAAATAAGTAGAAATCCACTAAAAGTTTTGTTTGGTTATCTTGCAATCCCGAGATAATCGTCTCCATGCTCCAAATCCATTTTAAAGCCATTTCTAAGGCATTTCGCGCATAAATTAAATGAACACATTTTTCTCCAAAACTATAACAGATGCAAGCTTGTCCTGTTTGGTGGAGATGATATTTAATAAAATAAGTAGAAATCCACTAAAAGTTTTGTTTGGTTATCTTGCAATCCCGAGATAATCGTCTCCATGCTCCAAATCCATTTTAAAGCCATTTCTAAGGCATTTCGCGCATAAATGAAATGAACACATTTTTCTCCAAAACTATAACAGATGCAAGCTTGTCCTGTTTGGTGGAGATGATATTTAATAAAATAAGTAGAAATCCACTAAAAGTTTTGTTTGGTTATCTTGCAATCCCGAGATAATCGTCTCCATGCTCCAAATCCATTTTAAAGCCATTTTTAAGGCATTTCGCGCATACATGAAATGAACACATTTTTCTCCAAAACTATAACAGGTGCAAGCTTGTCCTGTTTGGTGGAGATGATATTTAATAAAATAAGTAGAAATCCACTAAAAGTTTTGTTTGGTTATCTTGCAATCCCGAGATAATCGTCTCCATGCTCCAAATCCATTTTAAAGCCATTTTTAAGGCATTTCGCGCATACATGAAATGAACACATTTTTCTCCAAAACTATAACAGATGCAAGCTTGTCCTGTTTGGTGGAGATGATATTTAATAAAATAAGTAGAAATCCACTAAAAGTTTTGTTTGGTTATCTTGCAATCCCGAGATAATCGTCTCCATGCTCCAAATCCATTTTAAAGCCATTTCTAAGGCATTTCGCGCACAAATTAAATGAACACATTTTTCTCCAAAACTATAACATATGCAAGCTTGTCCTGTTTGGTGGAGATGATATTTAATAAAATAAGTAGAAATCCACTAAAAGTTTTGTTTGGTTATCTTGCAATCCCGAGATAATCGTCTCCATGCTCCAAATCCATTTTAAAGCCATTTCTAAGGCATTTCGCGCATAAATTAAATGAACACATTTTTCTCCAAAACTATAACATATGCAAGCTTGTCCTGTTTGGTGGAGATGATATTTAATAAAATAAGTAGAAATCCACTAAAAGTTTTGTTTGGTTATCTTGCAATCCCGAGATAATCGTCTCCATGCTCCAAATCCATTTTAAAGCCATTTTTAAGGCATTTCGCGCATACATGAAATGAACACATTTTTCTCCAAAACTATAACAGATGCAAGCCTGTCCTGTTTGGTGGAGATGATATTTAATAAAATAAGTAGAAATCTACTAAAAGTTTTGTTTGGTTATCTTGCAATCCCGAGATAATCGTCTCCATGCTCCAAATCCATTTTAAAGCCATTTCTAAGGCATTTCGCGCATAAATGAAATGAACACATTTTTCTCCAAAACTATAACAGATGCAAGCTTGTCCTGTTTGGTGGAGATGATATTTAATAAAATAAGTAGAAATCCACTAAAAGTTTTGTTTGGTTATCTTGCAATCTCGAGATAATCGTCTCCATGCTCCAAATCCATTTTAAAGCCATTTTTAAGGCATTTCGCGCATAAATGAAATGAACACATTTTTCTCCAAAACTATAACAGATGCAAGCTTGTCCTGTTTGGTGGAGATGATATTTAATAAAATAAGTAGAAATCCACTAAAAGTTTTGTTTGGTTATCTTGCAATCCCGAGATAATCGTCTCCATGCTCCAAATCCATTTTAAAGCCATTTTTAAGGCATTTCGCGCATACATGAAATGAACACATTTTTCTCCAAAACTATAACAGATGCAAGCTTGTCCTGTTTGGTGGAGATGATATTTAATAAAATAAGTAGAAATCCACTAAAAGTTTTGTTTGGTTATCTTGCAATCCCGAGATAATCGTCTCCATGCTCAAAATCCATTTTAAAGCCATTTTTAAGGCATTTCGCGCATACATGAAATGAACACATTTTTCTCCAAAACTAGAACAGATGCAAGCTTGTCCTGTTTGGTGGAGATGATATTTAATAAAATAAGTAGAAATCCACTAAAAGTTTTGTTTGGTTATCTTGCAATCCCGAGATAATCGTCTCCATGCTCCAAATCCATTTTAAAGCCATTTTTAAGGCACTTCGCGCATACATGAAATGAACACATTTTTCTCCAAAACTATAACAGATGCAAGCTTGTCCTGTTTGGTGGAGATGATATTTAATAAAATAAGTAGAAATCCACTAAAAGTTTTGTTTGGTTATCTTGCAATCCCGAGATAATCGTCTCCATGCTCCAAATCCATTTTAAAGCCATTTTTAAGGCATTTCGCGCATACATGAAATGAACACATTTTTCTCCAAAACTATAACAGATGCAAGCTTGTCCTGTTTGGTGGAGATGATATTTAATAAAATAAGTAGAAATCCACTAAAAGTTTTGTTTGGTTATCTTGCAATACCGAGATAATCGTCTCCATGCTCCAAATCCATTTTAAAGCCATTTTTAAGGCATTTCGCGCATACATGAAATGAACACATTTTTCTCCAAAACTATAACAGATGCAAGCTTGTCCTGTTTGGTGGAGATGATATTTAATAAAATAAGTAGAAATCCACTAAAAGTTTTGTTTGGTTATCTTGCAATCCCGAGATAATCGTCTCCATGCTCCAAATCCATTTTAAAGCCATTTTTAAGGCATTTCGCGCATACATGAAATGAACACATTTTTCTCCAAAACTATAACAGATGCAAGCTTGTCCTGTTTGGTGGAGATGATATTTAATAAAATAAGTAGAAATCCACTAAAAGTTTTGTTTGGTTATCTTGCAATCCCGAGATAATCGTCTCCATGCTCCAAATCCATTTTAAAGCCATTTTTAAGGCATTTCGCGCATACATGAAATGAACACATTTTTCTCCAAAACTATAACAGATGCAAGCTTGTCCTGTTTGGTGGAGATGATATTTAATAAAATAAGTAGAAATCCACTAAAAGTTTTGTTTGGTTATCTTGCAATCCCGAGATAATCGTCTCCATGCTCCAAATCCATTTTAAAGCCATTTTTAAGGCATTTCGCGCATACATGAAATGAACACATTTTTCTCCAAAACTATAACAGATGCAAGCTTGTCCTGTTTGGTGGAGATGATATTTAATAAAATAAGTAGAAATCCACTAAAAGTTTTGTTTGGTTATCTTGCAATCCCGAGATAATCGTCTCCATGCTCCAAATCCATTTTAAAGCCATTTTTAAGGCATTTCGCGCATACATGAAATGAACACATTTTTCTCCAAAACTATAACAGATGCAAGCTTGTCCTGTTTGGTGGAGATGATATTTAATAAAATAAGTAGAAATCCACTAAAAGTTTTGTTTGGTTATCTTGCAATCCCGAGATAATCGTCTCCATGCTCCAAATCCATTTTAAAGCCATTTTTAAGGCATTTCGCGCATACATGAAATGAACACATTTTTCTCCAAAACTATAACAGATGCAAGCTTGTCCTGTTTGGTGGAGATGATATTTAATAAAATAAGTAGAAATCCACTAAAAGTTTTGTTTGGTTATCTTGCAATCCCGAGATAATCGTCTCCATGCTCCAAATCCATTTTAAAGCCATTTCTAAGGCATTTCGCGCATACATGAAATGAACACATTTTTCTCCAAAACTATAACAGATGCAAGCTTGTCCTGTTTGGTGGAGATGATATTTAATAAAATAAGTAGAAATCCACTAAAAGTTTTGTTTGGTTATCTTGCAATCCCGAGATAATCGTCTCCATGCTCCAAATCCATTTTAAAGCCATTTTTAAGGCATTTCGCGCATACATGAAATGAACACATTTTTCTCCAAAACTATAACAGATGCAAGCTTGTCCTGTTTGGTGGAGATGATATTTAATAAAATAAGTAGAAATCCACTAAAAGTTTTGTTTGGTTATCTTGCAATCCCGAGATAATCGTCTCCATGCTCCAAATCCATTTTAAAGCCATTTTTAAGGCATTTCGCGCATACATGAAATGAACACATTTTTCTCCAAAACTATAACAGATGCAAGCTTGTCCTGTTTGGTGGAGATGATATTTAATAAAATAAGTAGAAATCCACTAAAAGTTTTGTTTGGTTATCTTGCAATCCCGAGATAATCGTCTCCATGCTCCAAATCCATTTTAAAGCCATTTCTAAGGCATTTCGCGCATAAATGAAATGAACACATTTTTCTCCAAAACTATAACAGATGCAAGCTTGTCCTGTTTGGTGGAGATGATATTTAATAAAATAAGTAGAAATCCACTAAAAGTTTTGTTTGGTTATCTTGCAATCCCGAGATAATCGTCTCCATGCTCCAAATCCATTTTAAAGCCATTTCTAAGGCATTTCGCGCATAAATGAAATGAACACATTTTTCTCCAAAACTATAACAGATGCAAGCTTGTCCTGTTTGGTGGAGATGATATTTAATAAAATAAGTAGAAATCCACTAAAAGTTTTGTTTGGTTATCTTGCAATCCCGAGATAATCGTCTCCATGCTCCAAATCCATTTTAAAGCCATTTTTAAGGCATTTCGCGCATACATGAAATGAACACATTTTTCTCCAAAACTATAACAGATGCAAGCTTGTCCTGTTTGGTGGAGATGATATTTAATAAAATAAGTAGAAATCCACTAAAAGTTTTGTTTGGTTATCTTGCAATCCCGAGATAATCGTCTCCATGCTCCAAATCCATTTTAAAGCCATTTTTAAGGCATTTCGCGCATACATGAAATGAACACATTTTTCTCCAAAACTATAACAGATGCAAGCTTGTCCTGTTTGGTGGAGATGATATTTAATAAAATAAGTAGAAATCCACTAAAAGTTTTGTTTGGTTATCTTGCAATCCCGAGATAATCGTCTCCATGCTCCAAATCCATTTTAAAGCCATTTTTAAGGCATTTCGCGCATACATGAAATGAACACATTTTTCTCCAAAACTATAACAGATGCAAGCTTGTCCTGTTTGGTGGAGATGATATTTAATAAAATAAGTAGAAATCCACTAAAAGTTTTGTTTGGTTATCTTGCAATCCCGAGATAATCGTCTCCATGCTCCAAATCCATTTTAAAGCCATTTCTAAGGCATTTCGCGCATAAATGAAATGAACACATTTTTCTCCAAAACTATAACAGATGCAAGCTTGTCCTGTTTGGTGGAGATGATATTTAATTAAATAAGTAGAAATCCACTAAAAGTTTTGTTTGATTATCTTGCAATCCCGAGATAATCGTCTCCATGCTCCAAATCCATTTTAAAGCCATTTTTAAGGCATTTCGCGCATACATGAAATGAACACATTTTTCTCCGAAACTATAACAGATGCAAGCTTGTCCTGTTTGGTGGAGATGATATTTAATAAAATAAGTAGAAATCCACTAAAAGTTTTGTTTGGTTATCTTGCAATCCCGAGATAATCGTCTCCATGCTCCAAATCCATTTTAAAGCCATTTTTAAGGCATTTCGCGCATACATGAAATGAACACATTTTTCTCCAAAACTATAACAGATGCAAGCTTGTCCTGTTTGGTGGAGATGATATTTAATAAAATAAGTAGAAATCCACTAAAAGTTTTGTTTGGTTATCTTGCAATCCCGAGATAATCGTCTCCATGCTCCAAATCCATTTTAAAGCCATTTCTAAGGCATTTCGCGCATAAATTAAATGAACACATTTTTCTCCAAAACTATAACATATGCAAGCTTGTCCTGTTTGGTGGAGATGATATTTAATAAAATAAGTAGAAATCCACTAAAAGTTTTGTTTGGTTATCTTGCAATCCCGAGATAATCGTCTCCATGCTCCAAATCCATTTTAAAGCCATTTCTAAGGCATTTCGCGCATAAATTAAATGAACACATTTTTCTCCAAAACTATAACATATGCAAGCTTGTCCTGTTTGGTTGAGATGATATTTAATAAAATAAGTAGAAATCCACTAAAAGTTTTGTTTGGTTATCTTGCAATCCCGAGATAATCGTCTCCATGCTCCAAATCCATTTTAAAGCCATTTTTAAGGCATTTCGCGCATACATGAAATGAACACATTTTTCTCCAAAACTATAACAGATGCAAGCTTGTCCTGTTTGGTGGAGATGATATTTAATAAAATAAGTAGAAATCCACTAAAAGTTTTGTTTGGTTATCTTGCAATCCCGAGATAATCGTCTCCATGCTCCAAATCCATTTTAAAGCCATTTCTAAGGCATTTCGCGCATAAATGAAATGAACACATTTTTCTCCAAAACTATAACAGATGCAAGCTTGTCCTGTTTGGTGGAGATGATATTTAATAAAATAAGTAGAAATCCACTAAAAGTTTTGTTTGGTTATCTTGCAATCCCGAGATAATCGTCTCCATGCTCCAAATCCATTTTAAAGCCATTTTTAAGGCATTTCGCGCATACATGAAATGAACACATTTTTCTCCAAAACTATAACAGATGCAAGCTTGTCCTGTTTGGTGGAGATGATATTTAATAAAATAAGTAGAAATCCACTAAAAGTTTTGTTTGGTTATCTTGCAATCCCGAGATAATCGTCTCCATGCTCAAAATCCATTTTAAAGCCATTTTTAAGGCATTTCGCGCATACATGAAATGAACACATTTTTCTCCAAAACTAGAACAGATGCAAGCTTGTCCTGTTTGGTGGAGATGATATTTAATAAAATAAGTAGAAATCCACTAAAAGTTTTGTTTGGTTATCTTGCAATCCCGAGATAATCGTCTCCATGCTCCAAATCCATTTTAAAGCCATTTTTAAGGCACTTCGCGCATACATGAAATGAACACATTTTTCTCCAAAACTATAACAGATGCAAGCTTGTCCTGTTTGGTGGAGATGATATTTAATAAAATAAGTAGAAATCCACTAAAAGTTTTGTTTGGTTATCTTGCAATCCCGAGATAATCGTCTCCATGCTCCAAATCCATTTTAAAGCCATTTTTAAGGCATTTCGCGCATACATGAAATGAACACATTTTTCTCCAAAACTATAACAGATGCAAGCTTGTCCTGTTTGGTGGAGATGATATTTAATAAAATAAGTAGAAATCCACTAAAAGTTTTGTTTGGTTATCTTGCAATACCGAGATAATCGTCTCCATGCTCCAAATCCATTTTAAAGCCATTTTTAAGGCATTTCGCGCATACATGAAATGAACACATTTTTCTCCAAAACTATAACAGATGCAAGCTTGTCCTGTTTGGTGGAGATGATATTTAATAAAATAAGTAGAAATCCACTAAAAGTTTTGTTTGGTTATCTTGCAATCCCGAGATAATCGTCTCCATGCTCCAAATCCATTTTAAAGCCATTTTTAAGGCATTTCGCGCATACATGAAATGAACACATTTTTCTCCAAAACTATAACAGATGCAAGCTTGTCCTGTTTGGTGGAGATGATATTTAATAAAATAAGTAGAAATCCACTAAAAGTTTTGTTTGGTTATCTTGCAATCCCGAGATAATCGTCTCCATGCTCCAAATCCATTTTAAAGCCATTTTTAAGGCATTTCGCGCATACATGAAATGAACACATTTTTCTCCAAAACTATAACAGATGCAAGCTTGTCCTGTTTGGTGGAGATGATATTTAATAAAATAAGTAGAAATCCACTAAAAGTTTTGTTTGGTTATCTTGCAATCCCGAGATAATCGTCTCCATGCTCCAAATCCATTTTAAAGCCATTTTTAAGGCATTTCGCGCATACATGAAATGAACACATTTTTCTCCAAAACTATAACAGATGCAAGCTTGTCCTGTTTGGTGGAGATGATATTTAATAAAATAAGTAGAAATCCACTAAAAGTTTTGTTTGGTTATCTTGCAATCCCGAGATAATCGTCTCCATGCTCCAAATCCATTTTAAAGCCATTTTTAAGGCATTTCGCGCATACATGAAATGAACACATTTTTCTCCAAAACTATAACAGATGCAAGCTTGTCCTGTTTGGTGGAGATGATATTTAATAAAATAAGTAGAAATCCACTAAAAGTTTTGTTTGGTTATCTTGCAATCCCGAGATAATCGTCTCCATGCTCCAAATCCATTTTAAAGCCATTTTTAAGGCATTTCGCGCATACATGAAATGAACACATTTTTCTCCAAAACTATAACAGATGCAAGCTTGTCCTGTTTGGTGGAGATGATATTTAATAAAATAAGTAGAAATCCACTAAAAGTTTTGTTTGGTTATCTTGCAATCCCGAGATAATCGTCTCCATGCTCCAAATCCATTTTAAAGCCATTTTTAAGGCATTTCGCGCATACATGAAATGAACACATTTTTCTCCAAAACTATAACAGATGCAAGCTTGTCCTGTTTGGTGGAGATGATATTTAATAAAATAAGTAGAAATCCACTAAAAGTTTTGTTTGGTTATCTTGCAATCCCGAGATAATCGTCTCCATGCTCCAAATCCATTTTAAAGCCATTTCTAAGGCATTTCGCGCATAAATGAAATGAACACATTTTTCTCCAAAACTATAACAGATGCAAGCTTGTCCTGTTTGGTGGAGATGATATTTAATAAAATAAGTAGAAATCCACTAAAAGTTTTGTTTGGTTATCTTGCAATCCCGAGATAATCGTCTCCATGCTCCAAATCCATTTTAAAGCCATTTCTAAGGCATTTCGCGCATAAATGAAATGAACACATTTTTCTCCAAAACTATAACAGATGCAAGCTTGTCCTGTTTGGTGGAGATGATATTTAATAAAATAAGTAGAAATCCACTAAAAGTTTTGTTTGGTTATCTTGCAATCCCGAGATAATCGTCTCCATGCTCCAAATCCATTTTAAAGCCATTTTTAAGGCATTTCGCGCATACATGAAATGAACACATTTTTCTCCAAAACTATAACAGATGCAAGCTTGTCCTGTTTGGTGGAGATGATATTTAATAAAATAAGTAGAAATCCACTAAAAGTTTTGTTTGGTTATCTTGCAATCCCGAGATAATCGTCTCCATGCTCCAAATCCATTTTAAAGCCATTTTTAAGGCATTTCGCGCATACATGAAATGAACACATTTTTCTCCAAAACTATAACAGATGCAAGCTTGTCCTGTTTGGTGGAGATGATATTTAATAAAATAAGTAGAAATCCACTAAAAGTTTTGTTTGGTTATCTTGCAATCCCGAGATAATCGTCTCCATGCTCCCAATCCATTTTAAAGCCATTTTTAAGGCATTTCGCGCATACATGAAATGAACACATTTTTCTCCAAAACTATAACAGATGCAAGCTTGTCCTGTTTGGTGGAGATGATATTTAATAAAATAAGTAGAAATCCACTAAAAGTTTTGTTTGGTTATCTTGCAATCCCGAGATAATCGTCTCCATGCTCCAAATCCATTTTAAAGCCATTTTTAAGGCATTTCGCGCATACATGAAATGAACACATTTTTCTCCAAAACTATAACAGATGCAAGCTTGTCCTGTTTGGTGGAGATGATATTTAATAAAATAAGTAGAAATCCACTAAAAGTTTTGTTTGGTTATCTTGCAATCCCGAGATAATCGTCTCCATGCTCCAAATCCATTTTAAAGCCATTTCTAAGGCATTTCGCGCATAAATGAAATGAACACATTTTTCTCCAAAACTATAACAGATGCAAGCTTGTCCTGTTTGGTGGAGATGATATTTAATTAAATAAGTAGAAATCCACTAAAAGTTTTGTTTGATTATCTTGCAATCCCGAGATAATCGTCTCCATGCTCCAAATCCATTTTAAAGCCATTTTTAAGGCATTTCGCGCATACATGAAATGAACACATTTTTCTCCAAAACTATAACAGATGCAAGCTTGTCCTGTTTGGTGGAGATGATATTTAATAAAATAAGTAGAAATCCACTAAAAGTTTTGTTTGGTTATCTTGCAATCCCGAGATAATCGTCTCCATGCTCCAAATCCATTTTAAAGCCATTTTTAAGGCATTTCGCGCATACATGAAATGAACACATTTTTCTCCAAAACTATAACAGATGCAAGCTTGTCCTGTTTGGTGGAGATGATATTTAATAAAATAAGTAGAAATCCACTAAAAGTTTTGTTTGGTTATCTTGCAATCCCGAGATAATCGTCTCCATGCTCCAAATCCATTTTAAAGCCATTTCTAAGGCATTTCGCGCATAAATTAAATGAACACATTTTTCTCCAAAACTATAACATATGCAAGCTTGTCCTGTTTGGTGGAGATGATATTTAATAAAATAAGTAGAAATCCACTAAAAGTTTTGTTTGGTTATCTTGCAATCCCGAGATAATCGTCTCCATGCTCCAAATCCATTTTAAAGCCATTTCTAAGGCATTTCGCGCATAAATTAAATGAACACATTTTTCTCCAAAACTATAACATATGCAAGCTTGTCCTGTTTGGTGGAGATGATATTTAATAAAATAAGTAGAAATCCACTAAAAGTTTTGTTTGGTTATCTTGCAATCCCGAGATAATCGTCTCCATGCTCCAAATCCATTTTAAAGCCATTTTTAAGGCATTTCGCGCATACATGAAATGAACACATTTTTCTCCAAAACTATAACAGATGCAAGCTTGTCCTGTTTGGTGGAGATGATATTTAATAAAATAAGTAGAAATCCACTAAAAGTTTTGTTTGGTTATCTTGCAATCCCGAGATAATCGTCTCCATGCTCCAAATCCATTTTAAAGCCATTTCTAAGGCATTTCGCGCATAAATGAAATGAACACATTTTTCTCCAAAACTATAACAGATGCAAGCTTGTCCTGTTTGGTGGAGATGATATTTAATAAAATAAGTAGAAATCCACTAAAAGTTTTGTTTGGTTATCTTGCAATCCCGAGATAATCGTCTCCATGCTCCAAATCCATTTTAAAGCCATTTTTAAGGCATTTCGCGCATAAATGAAATGAACACATTTTTCTCCAAAACTATAACAGATGCAAGCTTGTCCTGTTTGGTGGAGATGATATTTAATAAAATAAGTAGAAATCCACTAAAAGTTTTGTTTGGTTGTCTTGCAATCCCGAGATAATCGTCTCCATGCTCCAAATCCATTTTAAAGCCATTTTTAAGGCATTTCGCGCATACATGAAATGAACACATTTTTCTCCAAAACTATAACAGATGCAAGCTTGTCCTGTTTGGTGGAGATGATATTTAATAAAATAAGTAGAAATCCACTAAAAGTTTTGTTTGGTTATCTTGCAATCCCGAGATAATCGTCTCCATGCTCCAAATCCATTTTAAAGCCATTTTTAAGGCATTTCGCGCATACATGAAATGAACACATTTTTCTCCAAAACTATAACAGATGCAAGCTTGTCCTGTTTGGTGGAGATGATATTTAATAAAATAAGTAGAAATCCACTAAAAGTTTTGTTTGGTTATCTTGCAATCCCGAGATAATCGTCTCCATGCTCCAAATCCATTTTAAAGCCATTTTTAAGGCACTTCGCGCATACATGAAATGAACACATTTTTCTCCAAAACTATAACAGATGCAAGCTTGTCCTGTTTGGTGGAGATGATATTTAATAAAATAAGTAGAAATCCACTAAAAGTTTTGTTTGGTTACCTTGCAATCCCGAGATAATCGTCTCCATGCTCCAAATCCATTTTAAAGCCATTTTTAAGGCATTTCGCGCATACATGAAATGAACACTTTTTTCTCCAAAACTATAACAGATGCAAGCTTGTCCTGTTTGGTGGAGATGATATTTAATAAAATAAGTAGAAATCCACTAAAAGTTTTGTTTGGTTATCTTGCAATCCCGAGATAATCGTCTCCATGCTCCAAATCCATTTTAAAGCCATTTTTAAGGCATTTCGCGCATACATGAAATGAACACATTTTTCTCCAAAACTATAACAGATGCAAGCTTGTCCTGTTTGGTGGAGATGATATTTAATAAAATAAGTAGAAATCCACTAAAAGTTTTGTTTGGTTATCTTGCAATCCCGAGATAATCGTCTCCATGCTCCAAATCCATTTTAAAGCCATTTTTAAGGCATTTCGCGCATACATGAAATGAACACATTTTTCTCCAAAACTATAACAGATGCAAGCTTGTCCTGTTTGGTGGAGATGATATTTAATAAAATAAGTAGAAATCCACTAAAAGTTTTGTTTGGTTATCTTGCAATCCCGAGATAATCGTCTCCATGCTCCAAATCCATTTTAAAGCCATTTTTAAGGCATTTCGCGCATACATGAAATGAACACATTTTTCTCCAAAACTATAACAGATGCAAGCTTGTCCTGTTTGGTGGAGATGATATTTAATAAAATAAGTAGAAATCCACTAAAAGTTTTGTTTGGTTATCTTGCAATCCCGAGATAATCGTCTCCATGCTCCAAATCCATTTTAAAGCCATTTTTAAGGCATTTCGCGCATACATGAAATGAACACATTTTTCTCCAAAACTATAACAGATGCAAGCTTGTCCTGTTTGGTGGAGATGATATTTAATAAAATAAGTAGAAATCCACTAAAAGTTTTGTTTGGTTATCTTGCAATCCCGAGATAATCGTCTCCATGCTCCAAATCCATTTTAAAGCCATTTTTAAGGCATTTCGCGCATACATGAAATGAACACATTTTTCTCCAAAACTATAACAGATGCAAGCTTGTCCTGTTTGGTGGAGATGATATTTAATAAAATAAGTAGAAATCCACTAAAAGTTTTGTTTGGTTATCTTGCAATCCCGAGATAATCGTCTCCATGCTCCAAATCCATTTTAAAGCCATTTTTAAGGCATTTCGCGCATACATGAAATGAACACATTTTTCTCCAAAACTATAACAGATGCAAGCTTGTCCTGTTTGGTGGAGATGATATTTAATAAAATAAGTAGAAATCCACTAAAAGTTTTGTTTGGTTATCTTGCAATCCCGAGATAATCGTCTCCATGCTCCAAATCCATTTTAAAGCCATTTTTAAGGCATTTCGCGCATACATGAAATGAACACATTTTTCTCCAAAACTATAACAGATGCAAGCTTGTCCTGTTTGGTGGAGATAATATTTAATAAAATAAGTAGAAATCTACTAAAAGTTTCGTTTGTTTATATTGCCATCCTGAGATAATCGTCTCCATGCTCCAAATCCATTTTAAAGCCATTTCAAAGGCATTTTGCGCATACATGAAATGAACACATTTTTCTCCAAAACTATAACACATGCAAGCTTGTCCTGTTTGGTGGAGATGATATTTAATAAAATAAGTAGAAATCCACTAAAAGTTTTGTTTGGTTATCTTGCAATCCCGAGATAATCGTCTCCATGCTCCAAATCCATTTTAAAGCCATTTTTAAGGCATTTCGCGCATACATGAAATGAACACATTTTTCTCCAAAACTATAACAGATGCAAGCTTGTCCTGTTTGGTGGAGATGATATTTAATAAAATAAGTAGAAATCCACTAAAAGTTTTGTTTGGTTATCTTGCAATCCCGAGATAATCGTCTCCATGCTCCAAATCCATTTTAAAGCCATTTCTTTTTCGCTCCTAATTGGGAGACCCAGACAATTGGGTGTATAGCTACTGCCTCCGGAGGCCGCACAAAGTACTACACTTAAAAGTGTAAGGCCCCTCCCCTTCTGGCTATACACCCTCCCGTAGGAGTACGGATTCCTCAGTTTTAGCTTTGTGCGCGAAGGAGGTCACACGTATCGACCCGTCCTGGATCTAAAGTTGCTCAACAGACACGTAAAAGTCAGGAGGTTCCGGATGGAATCCCTACGCTCCGTCATAGCCTCAATGTCTCAAGGAGATTTTCTAGCATCAATAGACATCAAAGATGCGTATCTCCACGTGCCGATTGCGCCAGAGCATCAGCGTTTCCTACGCTTCGCCATACAGGACGAACACCTGCAGTTCGTAGCGTTACCCTTCGGTCTGGCAACAGCCCCCCGGGTCTTCACCAAAGTCATGGCAGCAGTAGTAGCTGTCCTGCACTCACAAGGTCACTCGGTCATCCCGTATCTGGACGACCTACTTATAAAGGCACCCTCTCAGGAGGCATGCCAACACAGTCTAAACGTGGCACTGGACACTCTCCAGAGTTTCGGGTGGATTGTCAACTTTTCAAAGTCTCATCTAACCCCGACCCAATCACTGACATATCTTGGCATGGAGTTTCATACTCTCTCAGCGATAGTGAAGCTTCCACTGGACAAGCAGTGTTCTCTGCGGACAGGAGTGCAATCTCTCCTTCAGAGCCAGTCGCACTCTCTGAGGCGCCTCATGCATTTCCTAGGGAAAATGGTGGCAGCAATGGAGGCGGTCCCGTTCGCGCAGTTTCATCTGCGTCCTCTACAATGGGACATTCTACGTCAATGGGATGGGAAATCGACGTCCCTCGACAAGACTGTCTCCCTCTCTCAGATTGTCAAAGACTCTCTTCGTTGGTGGCTTCTCCCCACCTCATTGTCACAGGGAAAGTCGTTCCTACCCCCTTCCTGGGCGGTGGTCACGACGGATGCGAGCCTATCAGGGTGGGGAGCAGTGTTTCTCCACCACAGGGCTCAGGGGACGTGGACTCAGGAAGAGTCCACCCTGCAGATCAATGTTCTGGAAATCAGAGCAGTCTATCTTGCTCTGCGAGCCTTCCAACAATGGCTGGAAGGCAAGCAGATTCGGATTCAGTCGGACAATTCCACAGCGGTGGCGTACATCAACCACCAAGGGGGAACACGCAGTCGCCAAGCCTTTCAAGAAGTCCGGCGGATTTTGACGTGGGTGGAAAGCACAGCGTCCACCATATCCGCAGTTCACATCCCAGGCGTGGAAAACTGGGAAGCAGACTTTCTCAGTCGCCAGGGCATGGACGCAGGGGAATGGTCCCTTCACCCGGACGTGTTTCAAGAGATCTGTTGCCGCTGGGGGACGCCGGACGTCGATCTGATGGCGTCACGGCACAACAACAAGGTCCCAGTTTTCATAGCACGGTCTCACGATCACCGAGCACTGGCGGCGGACGCCTTAGTTCAGGATTGGTCGCAATTCCGACTACCCTATGTGTTCCCACCTCTAGCATTGTTGCCCAGAGTTCTCCGGAAAATCAAGTCCGACTGCCATCGAGCCATTCTCGTCGCTCCAGACTGGCCAAGAAGGTCGTGGTACCCGGATCTGATGCATCTCACGGTAGGCCAACCATGGGCACTACCAGACCGTCCAGATTTGCTGTCTCAAGGGCCGTTTTTCCATCTGAATTCTGCGGCCCTGAACCTGACTGTGTGGCCATTGAGTCCTGGATCCTAGCGGCCTCAGGGTTATCTCAGGAAGTAGTTGCCACAATGAGACAGGCTAGAAAACCATCCTCGGCTAAGATCTATCACAGGACGTGGAAGATATTCTTAGCTTGGTGCTCGGCTCAGGGAGTTTCTCCCTGGCCATTTGCATTGCCAATTTTTCTTTCCTTCCTGCAGGCTGGGTTGGAAAAAGGTTTGTCGCTTAGCTCGCTTAAGGGTCAAGTCTCCGCGCTATCCGTATTCTTTCAGAAGCGCTTGGCACGGCTTTCTAAAGTACGCACGTTTCTCCAAGGAGTTTGTCATATCGTTCCTCCTTACAGGCGGCCATTGGAACCCTGGGATCTAAACAAAGTTCTCATTGTTCTCCAGAAGCCACCTTTCGAGCCTTTGAAAGAGGTTTCCCTTTCTCGGCTTTCACAAAAAGTGGTTTTTCTTGTGGCGATCACGTCTCTTCGAAGAGTGTCCGAGCTGGCGGCGTTATCTTGCAAATCTCCCTTCCTGGTGTTTCACCAAGACAAGGTAGTACTGCGTCCAATTCCAGAGTTTTCTCCCAAGGTGGTATCTTCCTTTCATCTCAATCAGGATATCACTTTACCATCTTTGTGTCCGCATCCAGTTCACCAATTTGAAAAGGGTTTACATCTGTTGGACCTGGTGAGAGCACTCAGGATTTACATTTCTCGCACGGCACCTTTGCGCCGTTCTGATGCGCTCTTTGTCCTGGTCGCTGGTCAGCATAAGGGATCGCAAGCTTCCAAATCCACCCTGGCAAGGTGGATCAAGGAACCAATTCTTCACACCTACCGGTCTGCTGGGCTTCCGATTCCTTCTGGACTGAAGGCCCATTCTACCAGAGCCGTGGGTGCGTCCTGGGCATTACGGCATCAAGCTACGGCTCAGCAGGTGTGCCAGGCGGCTACCTGGTCGAGTCTGCACACTTTTACCAAACACTATCAGGTGCATACCTACGCTTCGGCGGATGCCAGCCTAGGTAGACAGGTCCTTCAGGCGGCGGTGGCCCACCTGTAGGAAAGGGCTGCCCGGCAGCCCGATCACGAGGTATTCTTTTACCCACCCAGGGACTGCTTTTGGACGTCCCAATTGTCTGGGTCTCCCAATTAGGAGCGAAAAAGAAGAAGGGAATTTTGTTTACTTACCGTAAATTCCTTTTCTTCTAGCTCCAATTGGGAGACCCAGCACCCGCCCTATTTGTTCTAAGGGTTTCGTTTTTTCGGGTGCACATGTTGTTCATGTTGTTTCTTAAGTTCTCCGATCTTGTTATCGGATTGAATTGGTTTTTTGAAACTGTTATTGGCTTTCCTCCTTCTTGCTTTGGTACTAAAACTGAGGAATCCGTACTCCTACGGGAGGGTGTATAGCCAGAAGGGGAGGGGCCTTACACTTTTAAGTGTAGTACTTTGTGCGGCCTCCGGAGGCAGTAGCTATACACCCAATTGTCTGGGTCTCCCAATTGGAGCTAGAAGAAAAGGAATTTACGGTAAGTAAACAAAATTCCCTTCTTTTAAGGCATTTCGCGCATACATGAAATGAACACATTTTTCTCCAAAACTATAACAGATGCAAGCTTGTCCTGTTTGGTGGAGATGATATTTAATAAAATAAGTAGAAATCCACTAAAAGTTTTGTTTGGTTATCTTGCAATCCCGAGATAATCGTCTCCATGCTCCAAATCCATTTTAAAGCCATTTTTAAGGCATTTCGCGCATACATGAAATGAACACATTTTTCTCCAAAACTATAACAGATGCAAGCTTGTCCTGTTTGGTGGAGATGATATTTAATAAAATAAGTAGAAATCCACTAAAAGTTTTGTTTGGTTATCTTGCAATCCCGAGATAATCGTCTCCATGCTCCAAATCCATTTTAAAGCCATTTTTAAGGCATTTCGCGCATACATGAAATGAACACATTTTTCTCCAAAACTATAACAGATGCAAGCTTGTCCTGTTTGGTGGAGATGATATTTAATAAAATAAGTAGAAATCCACTAAAAGTTTTGTTTGGTTATCTTGCAATCCCGAGATAATCGTCTCCATGCTCCAAATCCATTTTAAAGCCATTTTTAAGGCATTTCGCGCATACATGAAATGAACACATTTTTCTCCAAAACTATAACAGATGCAAGCTTGTCCTGTTTGGTGGAGATGATATTTAATAAAATAAGTAGAAATCCACTAAAAGTTTTGTTTGGTTATCTTGCAATCCCGAGATAATCGTCTCCATGCTCCAAATCCATTTTAAAGCCATTTTTAAGGCATTTCGCGCATACATGAAATGAACACATTTTTCTCCAAAACTATAACAGATGCAAGCTTGTCCTGTTTGGTGGAGATGATATTTAATAAAATAAGTAGAAATCCACTAAAAGTTTTGTTTGGTTATCTTGCAATCCCGAGATAATCGTCTCCATGCTCCAAATCCATTTTAAAGCCATTTTTAAGGCATTTCGCGCATACATGAAATGAACACATTTTTCTCCAAAACTATAACAGATGCAAGCTTGTCCTGTTTGGTGGAGATGATATTTAATAAAATAAGTAGAAATCCACTAAAAGTTTTGTTTGGTTATCTTGCAATCCCGAGATAATCGTCTCCATGCTCCAAATCCATTTTAAAGCCATTTTTAAGGCATTTCGCGCATACATGAAATGAACACATTTTTCTCCAAAACTATAACAGATGCAAGCTTGTCCTGTTTGGTGGAGATGATATTTAATAAAATAAGTAGAAATCCACTAAAAGTTTTGTTTGGTTATCTTGCAATCCCGAGATAATCGTCTCCATGCTCCAAATCCATTTTAAAGCCATTTTTAAGGCATTTCGCGCATACATGAAATGAACACATTTTTCTCCAAAACTATAACAGATGCAAGCTTGTCCTGTTTGGTGGAGATGATATTTAATAAAATAAGTAGAAATCCACTAAAAGTTTTGTTTGGTTATCTTGCAATCCCGAGATAATCGTCTCCATGCTCCAAATCCATTTTAAAGCCATTTCTAAGGCATTTCGCGCATAAATGAAATGAACACATTTTTCTCCAAAACTATAACAGATGCAAGCTTGTCCTGTTTGGTGGAGATGATATTTAATAAAATAAGTAGAAATCCACTAAAAGTTTTGTTTGGTTATCTTGCAATCCCGAGATAATCGTCTCCATGCTCCAAATCCATTTTAAAGCCATTTTTAAGGCATTTCGCGCATACATGAAATGAACACATTTTTCTCCAAAACTATAACAGATGCAAGCTTGTCCTGTTTGGTGGAGATGATATTTAATAAAATAAGTAGAAATCCACTAAAAGTTTTGTTTGGTTATCTTGCAATCCCGAGATAATCGTCTCCATGCTCCAAATCCATTTTAAAGCCATTTTTAAGGCATTTCGCGCATACATGAAATGAACACATTTTTCTCCAAAACTATAACAGATGCAAGCTTGTCCTGTTTGGTGGAGATGATATTTAATAAAATAAGTAGAAATCCACTAAAAGTTTTGTTTGGTTATCTTGCAATCCCGAGATAATCGTCTCCATGCTCCAAATCCATTTTAAAGCCATTTTAAGGCATTTCGCGCATACATGAAATGAACACATTTTTCTCCAAAACTATAACAGATGCAAGCTTGTCCTGTTTGGTGGAGATGATATTTAATAAAATAAGTAGAAATCCACTAAAAGTTTTGTTTGGTTATCTTGCAATCCCGAGATAATCGTCTCCATGCTCCAAATCCATTTTAAAGCCATTTTTAAGGCATTTCGCGCATACATGAAATGAACACATTTTTCTCCAAAACTATAACAGATGCAAGCTTGTCCTGTTTGGTGGAGATGATATTTAATAAAATAAGTAGAAATCCACTAAAAGTTTTGTTTGGTTATCTTGCAATCCCGAGATAATCGTCTCCATGCTCCAAATCCATTTTAAAGCCATTTTTAAGGCATTTCGCGCATACATAAAAATGAACACATTTTTCTCCAAAACTATAACAGATGCAAGCTTGTCCTGTTTGGTGGAGATGATATTTAATAAAATTAGTAGAAATCCACTAAAAGTTTTGTTTGGTTATCTTGCAATCCCGAGATAATCGTCTCCATGCTCCAAATCTATTTTAAAGCCATTTTTAAGGCATTTCGCGCATACATGAAATGAACACATTTTTCTCCAAAACTATAACAGATGCAAGCTTGTCCTGTTTGGTGGAGATGATATTTAATAAAATAAGTAGAAATCCACTAAAAGTTTTGTTTGGTTATCTTGCAATCCCGAGATAATCGTCTCCATGCTCCAAATCCATTTTAAAGCCATTTTTAAGGCACTTCGCGCATACATGAAATGAACACATTTTTCTCCAAAACTATAACAGATGCAAGCTTGTCCTGTTTGGTGGAGATGATATTTAATAAAATAAGTAGAAATCCACTAAAAGTTTTGTTTGGTTATCTTGCAATCCCGAGATAATCGTCTCCATGCTCCAAATCCATTTTAAAGCCATTTTTAAGGCACTTCGCGCATACATGAAATGAACACATTTTTCTCCAAAACTATAACAGATGCAAGCTTGTCCTGTTTGGTGGAGATGATATTTAATAAAATAAGTAGAAATCCACTAAAAGTTTTGTTTGGTTATCTTGCAATCCCGAGATAATCGTCTCCATGCTCCAAATCCATTTTAAAGCCATTTTTAAGGCATTTCGCGCATACATGAAATGAACACATTTTTCTCCAAAACTATAACAGATGCAAGCTTGTCCTGTTTGGTGGAGATGATATTTAATAAAATAAGTAGAAATCCACTAAAAGTTTTGTTTGGTTATCTTGCAATCCCGAGATAATCGTCTCCATGCTCCAAATCCTTTTTAAAGCCATTTTTAAGGCATTTCGCGCATTTATGAAATGAACACATTTTTCTCCAAAACTATAACAGATGCAAGCTTGTCCTGTTTGGTGGAGATGATATTTAATAAAATAAGTAGAAATCCACTAAAAGTTTTGTTTGGTTATCTTGCAATCCCGAGATAATCGTCTCCATGCTCCAAATCCATTTTAAAGCCATTTTTAAGGCATTTCGCGCATACATGAAATGAACACATTTTTCTCCAAAACTATAACAGATGCAAGCTTGTCCTGTTTGGTGGAGATGATCTTTAATAAAATAAGTAGAAATCCACTAAAAGTTTTGTTTGGTTATCTTGCAATCCCGAGATAATCGTCTCCATGCTCCAAATCCATTTTAAAGCCATTTTTAAGGCATTTTGCGCATACATGAAATGAACACATTTTTCTCCAAAACTATAACAGATGCAAGCTTGTCCTGTTTGGTGGAGATGATATTTAATAAAATAAGTAGAAATCCACTAAAAGTTTTGTTTGGTTATCTTGCAATCCCGAGATAATCGTCTCCATGCTCCAAATCCATTTTAAAGCCATTTTTAAGGCATTTCGCGCATACATGAAATGAACACATTTTTCTCCAAAACTATAACAGATGCAAGCTTGTCCTGTTTGGTGGAGATGATATTTAATAAAATAAGTAGAAATCCACTAAAAGTTTTGTTTGGTTATCTTGCAATCCCGAGATAATCGTCTCCATGCTCCAAATCCATTTTAAAGCCATTTTTAAGGCATTTCGCGCATACATGAAATGAACACATTTTTCTCCAAAACTATAACAGATGCAAGCTTGTCCTGTTTGGTGGAGATGATATTTAATAAAATAAGTAGAAATCCACTAAAAGTTTTGTTTGGTTATCTTGCAATCCCGAGATAATCGTCTCCATGCTCCAAATCCATTTTAAAGCCATTTTTAAGGCATTTCGCGCATACATGAAATGAACACATTTTTCTCCAAAACTATAACAGATGCAAGCTTGTCCTGTTTGGTGGAGATGATATTTAATAAAATAAGTAGAAATCCACTAAAAGTTTTGTTTGGTTATCTTGCAATCCCGAGATAATCGTCTCCATGCTCCAAATCCATTTTAAAGCCATTTCTAAGGCATTTCGCGCATAAATGAAATGAACACATTTTTCTCCAAAACTATAACAGATGCAAGCTTGTCCTGTTTGGTGGAGATGATATTTAATAAAATAAGTAGAAATCCACTAAAAGTTTTGTTTGGTTATCTTGCAATCCCGAGATAATCGTCTCCATGCTCCAAATCCATTTTAAAGCCATTTCTAAGGCATTTCGCGCATAAATGAAATGAACACATTTTTCTCCAAAACTATAACAGATGCAAGCTTGTCCTGTTTGGTGGAGATGATATTTAATAAAATAAGTAGAAATCCACTAAAAGTTTTGTTTGGTTATCTTGCAATCCCGAGATAATCGTCTCCATGCTCCAAATCCATTTTAAAGCCATTTTTAAGGCATTTCGCGCATACATGAAATGAACACATTTTTCTCCAAAACTATAACAGATGCAAGCTTGTCCTGTTTGGTGGAGATGATATTTAATTAAATAAGTAGAAATCCACTAAAAGTTTTGTTTGGTTATCTTGCAATCCCGAGATAATCGTCTCCATGCTCCAAATCCATTTTAAAGCCATTTCTAAGGCATTTCGCGCATAAATGAAATGAACACATTTTTCTCCAAAACTATAACAGATGCAAGCTTGTCCTGTTTGGTGGAGATGATATTTAATTAAATAAGTAGAAATCCACTAAAAGTTTTGTTTGGTTATCTTGCAATCCCGAGATAATCGTCTCCATGCTCCAAATCCATTTTAAAGCCATTTTTAAGGCATTTCGCGCATACATGAAATGAACACATTTTTCTCCAAAACTATAACAGATGCAAGCTTGTCCTGTTTGGTGGAGATGATATTTAATAAAATAAGTAGAAATCCACTAAAAGTTTTGTTTGGTTATCTTGCAATCCCGAGATAATCGTCTCCATGCTCCAAATCCATTTTAAAGCCATTTTTAAGGCATTTCGCGCATACATGAAATGAACACATTTTTCTCCAAAACTATAACAGATGCAAGCTTGTCCTGTTTGGTGGAGATGATATTTAATAAAATAAGTAGAAATCCACTAAAAGTTTTGTTTGGTTATCTTGCAATCCCGAGATAATCGTCTCCATGCTCCAAATCCATTTTAAAGCCATTTTTAAGGCATTTCGCGCATACATGAAATGAACACATTTTTCTCCAAAACTATAACAGATGCAAGCTTGTCCTGTTTGGTGGAGATGATATTTAATAAAATAAGTAGAAATCCACTAAAAGTTTTGTTTGGTTATCTTGCAATCCCGAGATAATCGTCTCCATGCTCCAAATCCATTTTAAAGCCATTTTTAAGGCATTTCGCGCATACATGAAATGAACACATTTTTCTCCAAAACTATAACAGATGCAAGCTTGTCCTGTTTGGTGGAGATGATATTTAATAAAATAAGTAGAAATCCACTAAAAGTTTTGTTTGGTTATCTTGCAATCCCGAGATAATCGTCTCCATGCTCCAAATCCATTTTAAAGCCATTTTTAAGGCATTTCGCGCATACATGAAATGAACACATTTTTCTCCAAAACTATAACAGATGCAAGCTTGTCCTGTTTGGTGGAGATGATATTTAATAAAATAAGTAGAAATCCACTAAAAGTTTTGTTTGGTTATCTTGCAATCCCGAGATAATCGTCTCCATGCTCCAAATCCATTTTAAAGCCATTTTTAAGGCATTTCGCGCATACATGAAATGAACACATTTTTCTCCAAAACTATAACAGATGCAAGCTTGTCCTGTTTGGTGGAGATGATATTTAATAAAATAAGTAGAAATCCACTAAAAGTTTTGTTTGGTTATCTTGCAATCCCGAGATAATCGTCTCCATGCTCCAAATCCATTTTAAAGCCATTTTTAAGGCATTTCGCGCATACATGAAATGAACACATTTTTCTCCAAAACTATAACAGATGCAAGCTTGTCCTGTTTGGTGGAGATGATATTTAATAAAATAAGTAGAAATCCACTAAAAGTTTTGTTTGGTTATCTTGCAATCCCGAGATAATCGTCTCCATGCTCCAAATCCATTTTAAAGCCATTTTTAAGGCATTTCGCGCATACATGAAATGAACACATTTTTCTCCAAAACTATAACAGATGCAAGCTTGTCCTGTTTGGTGGAGATGATATTTAATAAAATAAGTAGAAATCCACTAAAAGTTTTGTTTGGTTATCTTGCAATCCCGAGATAATCGTCTCCATGCTCCAAATCCATTTTAAAGCCATTTTTAAGGCATTTCGCGCATACATGAAATGAACACATTTTTCTCCAAAACTATAACAGATGCAAGCTTGTCCTGTTTGGTGGAGATGATATTTAATAAAATAAGTAGAAATCCACTAAAAGTTTTGTTTGGTTATCTTGCAATCCCGAGATAATCGTCTCCATGCTCCAAATCCATTTTAAAGCCATTTTTAAGGCATTTCGCGCATACATGAAATGAACACATTTTTCTCCAAAACTATAACAGATGCAAGCTTGTCCTGTTTGGTGGAGATGATATTTAATAAAATAAGTAGAAATCCACTAAAAGTTTTGTTTGGTTATCTTGCAATCCCGAGATAATCGTCTCCATGCTCCAAATCCATTTTAAAGCCATTTTTAAGGCATTTCGCGCATACATGAAATGAACACATTTTTCTCCAAAACTATAACAGATGCAAGCTTGTCCTGTTTGGTGGAGATGATATTTAATAAAATAAGTAGAAATCCACTAAAAGTTTTGTTTGGTTATCTTGCAATCCCGAGATAATCGTCTCCATGCTCCAAATCCATTTTAAAGCCATTTTTAAGGCATTTCGCGCATACATGAAATGAACACATTTTTCTCCAAAACTATAACAGATGCAAGCTTGTCCTGTTTGGTGGAGATGATATTTAATAAAATAAGTAGAAATCCACTAAAAGTTTTGTTTGGTTATCTTGCAATCCCGAGATAATCGTCTCCATGCTCCAAATCCATTTTAAAGCCATTTTTAAGGCATTTCGCGCATACATGAAATGAACACATTTTTCTCCAAAACTATAACAGATGCAAGCTTGTCCTGTTTGGTGGAGATGATATTTAATAAAATAAGTAGAAATCCACTAAAAGTTTTGTTTGGTTATCTTGCAATCCCGAGATAATCGTCTCCATGCTCCAAATCCATTTTAAAGCCATTTTTAAGGCATTTCGCGCATACATGAAATGAACACATTTTTCTCCAAAACTATAACAGATGCAAGCTTGTCCTGTTTGGTGGAGATGATATTTAATAAAATAAGTAGAAATCGACTAAAAGTTTTGTTTGGTTATCTTGCAATCCCGAGATAATCGTCTCCATGCTCCAAATCCATTTTAAAGCCATTTTTAAGGCATTTCGCGCATACATGAAATGAACACATTTTTCTCCAAAACTATAACAGATGCAAGCTTGTCCTGTTTGGTGGAGATGATATTTAATAAAATAAGTAGAAATCCACTAAAAGTTTTGTTTGGTTATCTTGCAATCCCGAGATAATCGTCTCCATGCTCCAAATCCATTTTAAAGCCATTTTTAAGGCATTTCGCGCATACATGAAATGAACACATTTTTCTCCAAAACTATAACAGATGCAAGCTTGTCCTGTTTGGTGGAGATGATATTTAATAAAATAAGTAGAAATCCACTAAAAGTTTTGTTTGGTTATCTTGCAATCCCGAGATAATCGTCTCCATGCTCCAAATCCATTTTAAAGCCATTTTTAAGGCATTTCGCGCATACATGAAATGAACACATTTTTCTCCAAAACTATAACAGATGCAAGCTTGTCCTGTTTGGTGGAGATGATATTTAATAAAATAAGTAGAAATCCACTAAAAGTTTTGTTTGGTTATCTTGCAATCCCGAGATAATCGTCTCCATGCTCCAAATCCATTTAAAGCCATTTTTAAGGCACTTCGCGCATAGAAATGAACACATTTTTCTCCAAAACTATAACAGATGCAAGCTTGTCCTGTTTGATGAGATGATATTTAATAAAATAAGTAGAAAATCCACTAAAAGTTTTGTTTGGTTATCTTGCAATCCCGAGATAATCGTCTCCATGCTCCAAATCCATTTTAAAGCCATTTTAAGGCATTTCGCGCATACATGAAATGAACACATTTTTCTCCAAAACTATAACAGATGCAAGCTTGTCCTGTTTGGTGGAGATGATATTTAATAAAATAAGTAGAAATCCACTAAAAGTTTTGTTTGGTTATCTTGCAATCCCGAGATAATCGTCTCCATGCTCCAAATCCATTTTAAAGCCATTTTTAAGGCATTTCGCGCATACATGAAATGAACACATTTTTCTCCAAAACTATAACAGATGCAAGCTTGTCCTGTTTGGTGGAGATGATATTTAATAAAATAAGTAGAAATCCACTAAAAGTTTTGTTTGGTTATCTTGCAATCCCGAGATAATCGTCTCCATGCTCCAAATCCATTTTAAAGCCATTTTAAGGCATTTCGCGCATACATGAAATGAACACATTTTTCTCCAAAACTATAACAGATGCAAGCTTGTCCTGTTTGGTGGAGATGATATTTAATAAAATAAGTAGAAATCCACTAAAAGTTTTGTTTGGTTATCTTGCAATCCCGAGATAATCGTCTCCATGCTCCAAATCCATTTTAAAGCCATTTTTAAGGCATTTCGCGCATACATGAAATGAACACATTTTTCTCCAAAACTATAACAGATGCAAGCTTGTCCTGTTTGGTGGAGATGATATTTAATAAAATAAGTAGAAATCCACTAAAAGTTTTGTTTGGTTATCTTGCAATCCCGAGATAATCGTCTCCATGCTCCAAATCCATTTTAAAGCCATTTTTAAGGCATTTCGCGCATACATGAAATGAACACATTTTTCTCCAAAACTATAACAGATGCAAGCTTGTCCTGTTTGGTGGAGATGATATTTAATAAAATAAGTAGAAATCCACTAAAAGTTTTGTTTGGTTATCTTGCAATCCCGAGATAATCGTCTCCATGCTCCAAATCCATTTTAAAGCCATTTTTAAGGCATTTCGCGCATACATGAAATGAACACATTTTTCTCCAAAACTATAACAGATGCAAGCTTGTCCTGTTTGGTGGAGATGATATTTAATAAAATAAGTAGAAATCCACTAAATGTTTTGTTTGGTTATCTTGCAATCCCGAGATAATCGTCTCCATGCTCCAAATCCATTTTAAAGCCATTTTAAGGCATTTCGCGCATACATGAAATGAACACATTTTTTCTCCAAAACTATAACAGATGCAAGCTTGTCCTGTTTGGTGGAGATGATATTTAATAAAATAAGTAGAAATCCACTAAAAGTTTTGTTTGGTTATCTTGCAATCCCGAGATAATCGTCTCCATGCTCCAAATCCATTTTAAAGCAATTTTTAAGGCATTTCGCGCATACATGAAATGAACACATTTTTCTCCAAAACTATAACAGATGCAAGCTTGTCCTGTTTGGTGAAGATGATATTTAATAAAATAAGTAGAAATCCACTAAAAGTTTTGTTTGGTTATCTTGCAATCCCGAGATAATCGTCTCCATGCTCCAAATCCATTTTAAAGCCATTTTTAAGGCATTTCGCGCATACATGAAATGAACACATTTTTCTCCAAAACTATAACAGATGCAAGCTTGTCCTGTTTGGTGGAGATGATATTTAATAAAATAAGTAGAAATCCACTAAAAGTTTTGTTTGGTTATCTTGCAATCCCGAGATAATCGTCTCCATGCTCCAAATCCATTTTAAAGCCATTTCTAAGGCATTTCGCGCATACATGAAATGAACACATTTTTCTCCAAAACTATAACAGATGCAAGCTTGTCCTGTTTGGTGGAGATGATATTTAATTAAATAAGTAGAAATCCACTAAAGTTTTGTTTGGTTATCTTGCAATCCCGAGATAATCGTCTCCATGCTCCAAATCCATTTTAAAGCCATTTTTAAGGCATTTCGCGCATACATGAAATGAACACATTTTTCTCCAAAACTATAACAGATGCAAGCTTGTCCTGTTTGGTGGAGATGATATTTAATAAAATAAGTAGAAATCCACTAAAAGTTTTGTTTGGTTATCTTGCAATCCCGAGATAATCGTCTCCATGCTCCAAATCTATTTTAAAGCCATTTTAAGGCATTTCGCGCATACATGAAATGAACACATTTTTCTCCAAAACTATAACAGATGCAAGCTTGTCCTGTTTGGTGGAGATGATATTTAATAAAATAAGTAGAAATCCACTAAAAGTTTTGTTTGGTTATCTTGCAATCCCGAGATAATCGTCTCCATGCTCCAAATCCATTTTAAAGCCATTTTTAAGGCATTTCGCGCATACATGAAATGAACACATTTTTCTCCAAAACTATAACAGATGCAAGCTTGTCCTGTTTGGTGGAGATGATATTTAATAAAATAAGTAGAAATCTACTAAAAGTTTTGTTTGGTTATCTTGCAATCCCGAGATAATCGTCTCCATGCTCCAAATCCATTTTAAGCCATTTCTAAGGCATTTCGCGCATACATGAAATGAACACATTTTTCTCCAAAACTATAACAGATGCAAGCTTGTCCTGTTTGGTGGAGATGATATTTAATAAAATAAGTAGAAATCCACTAAAAGTTTTGTTTGGTTATCTTCAATCCCGAGATAATCGTCTCCATGCTCCAAATCCATTTTAAAGCCATTTCTAAGGCATTTCGCGCATAAATGAAATGAACACATTTTTCTCCAAAACTATAACAGATGCAAGCTTGTCCTGTTTGGTGGAGATGATATTTAATTAAATAAGTAGAAATCCACTAAAAGTTTTGTTTGGTTATCTTGCAATCCCGAGATAATCGTCTCCATGCTCCAAATCCATTTTAAAGCCATTTTTAAGGCATTTCGCGCATACATGAAATGAACACATTTTTCTCCAAAACTATAACAGATGCAAGCTTGTCCTGTTTGGTGGAGATGATATTTAATAAAATAAGTAGAAATCCACTAAAAGTTTTGTTTGGTTATCTTGCAATCCCGAGATAATCGTCTCCATGCTCCAAATCCATTTTAAAGCCATTTTTAAGGCATTTCGCGCATACATGAAATGAACACATTTTTCTCCAAAACTATAACAGATGCAAGCTTGTCCTGTTTGGTGGAGATGATATTTAATAAAATAAGTAGAAATCCACTAAAAGTTTTGTTTGGTTATCTTGCAATCCCGAGATAATCGTCTCCATGCTCCAAATCCATTTTAAAGCCATTTTTAAGGCATTTCGCGCATACATGAAATGAACACATTTTTCTCCAAAACTATAACAGATGCAAGCTTGTCCTGTTTGGTGGAGATGATATTTAATAAAATAAGTAGAAATCCACTAAAAGTTTTGTTTGGTTATCTTGCAATCCCGAGATAATCGTCTCCATGCTCCAAATCCATTTTAAAGCCATTTTTAAGGCATTTCGCGCATACATGAAATGAACACATTTTTCTCCAAAACTATAACAGATGCAACTTGTCCTGTTTGGTGGAGATGATATTTAATAAAATAAGTAGAAATCCACTAAAAGTTTTGTTTGGTTATCTTGCAATCCCGAGATAATCGTCTCCATGCTCCAAATCCATTTTAAAGCCATTTTTAAGGCATTTCGCGCATACATGAATGAACACATTTTCTCCAAAACTATACAGATGCAAGCTTGTCCTGTTTGGTGGAGATGATATTTAATAAAATAAGTAGAAATCCACTAAAAGTTTTGTTTGGTTATCTTGCAATCCCGAGATAATCGTCTCCATGCTCCAAATCCATTTAAAGCCATTTTTAAGGCATTTCGCGCATACATGAAATGAACACATTTTTCTCCAAAACTATAACAGATGCAAGCTTGTCCTGTTTGGTGGAGATGATATTTAATAAAATAAGTAGAAATCCACTAAAAAGTTTTGTTTGGTATCTTGCAATCCCGAGATAATCGTCCTCCATGCTCCAAATCCATTTTAAAGCCATTTTTAAGGCATTTCGCGCATACATGAAATGAACACATTTTTCTCCAAAACTATAACAGATGCAAGCTTGTCCTGTTTGGTGGAGATGATATTTAATAAAATAAGTAGAAATCCACTAAAAGTTTTGTTTGGTTATCTTGCAATCCCGAGATAATCGTCTCCATGCTCCAAATCCATTTTAAAGCCATTTTTAAGGCATTTCGCGCATACATGAAATGAACACATTTTTCTCCAAAACTATAACAGATGCAAGCTTGTCCTGTTTGGTGGAGATGATATTTAATAAAATAAGTAGAAAATCCACTAAAAGTTTTGTTTGGTTATCTTGCAATCCCGAGATAATCGTCTCCATGCTCCAAATCCATTTTAAAGCCATTTTTAAGGCATTTCGCGCATACATGAAATGAACACATTTTTGCTCCAAAACTATAACAGATGCAAGCTTGTCCTGTTTGGTGGAGATGATATTTAATAAAATAAGTAGAAATCCACTAAAAGTTTTGTTTGGTTATCTTGCAATCCGAGATAATCGTCTCCATGCTCAAATCCATTTTAAAGCCATTTTTAAGGCATTTCGCGCATACATGAAATGAAACACATTTTTCTCCAAAACTATAACAGATGCAAGCTTGTCCTGTTTGGTGGAGATGATATTTAATAAAATAAGTAGAAATCCACTAAAAGTTTTGTTTGGTTATCTTGCAATCCGAGATAATCGTCTCCATGCTCCAAATCCATTTTAAAGCCATTTTAAGGCATTTCGCGCATACATGAAATGAACACATTTTTCTCCAAAACTATAACAGATGCAAGCTTGTCCTGTTTGGTGGAGATGATATTTAATAAAATAAGTAGAAATCCACTAAAAGTTTTGTTGGTTATCTTGCAATCCCGAGATAATCGTCTCCATGCTCCAAATCCATTTTAAAGCCATTTTTAAGGCATTTCGCGCATACATGAAATGAACACATTTTCTCCAAAACTATAACAGATGCAAGCTTGTCCTGTTTGGTGGAGATGATATTTAATAAAATAAGTAGAAATCCACTAAAAGTTTTGTTTGGTTATCTTGCAATCCCGAGATAATCGTCTCCATGCTCCCAAATCCATTTTAAAGCCATTTTAAGGCATTTCGCGCATACATGAAATGAACACATTTTTCTCCAAAACTATAACAGATGCAAGCTTGTCCTGTTTGGTGGAGATGATATTTAATAAAATAAGTAGAAATCCACTAAAAGTTTGTTTGGTTATCTTGCAATCCCGAGATAATCGTCTCCATGCTCCAAATCCATTTTAAAGCCATTTTTAAGGCATTTCGCGCATACATGAAATGAACACATTTTTCTCCAAACTATAACAGATGCAAGCTTGTCCTGTTTGGTGGAGATGATATTTAATAAAATAAGTAGAAATCCACTAAAAGTTTTGTTTGGTTATCTTGCAATCCCGAGATAATCGTCTCCATGCTCCAAATCCATTTTAAAGCCATTTTTAAGGCATTCGCGCATACATGAAATGAACACATTTTTCTCCAAAACTATAACAGATGCAAGCTTGTCCTGTTTGGTGGAGATGATATTTAATAAAATAAGTAGAAATCCACTAAAAGTTTTGTTTGGTTATCTTGCAATCCCGAGATAATCGTCTCCATGCTCCAATCCATTTTAAAGCCATTTTTAAGGCATTTCGCGCATACATGAAATGAACACATTTTTCTCCAAAACTATAACAGATGCAAGCTTGTCCTGTTTGGTGAGATGATATTTAATAAAATAAGTAGAAATCCACTAAAAGTTTTGTTTGGTTATCTTGCAATCCCGAGATAATCGTCTCCATGCTCCAAATCCATTTTAAAGCCATTTCTAAGGCAATTCGCGCATAAATGAAATGAACACATTTTTCTCCAAAACTATAACAGATGCAAGCTTGTCCTGTTTGGTGGAGATGATATTTAATAAAATAAGTAGAAATCCACTAAAAGTTTTGTTTGGTTATCTTGCAATCCCCGAGATAATCGTCTCCATGCTCCAAATCCATTTTAAAGCCATTTTTAAGGCATTTCGCGCATACATGAAATGAACACATTTTTCTCCAAAACTATAACAGATGCAAGCTTGTCCTGTTTGGTGGAGATGATATTTAATAAAATAAGTAGAAATCCACTAAAAAGTTTTGTTTGGTTATCTTGCAATCCCGAGATAATCGTCTCCATGCTCCAAATCCATTTTAAAGCCATTTCTAAGGCATTTCGCGCATAAATGAAATGAACACATTTTTCTCCAAAACTATAACAGATGCAAGCTTGTCCTGTTTGGTGGAGATGATATTTAATTAAATAAGTAGAAATCCACTAAAAGTTTTGTTTGGGTTATCTTGCAATCCCGAGATAATCGTCTCCATGCTCCAAATCCATTTTAAAGCCATTTTTAAGGCATTTCGCGCATACATGAAATGAACACATTTTTCTCCAAAACTATAACAGATGCAAGCTTGTCCTGTTTGGTGGAGATGATATTTAATAAAATAAGTAGAAATCACTAAAAGTTTTGTTTGGTTATCTTGCAATCCCGAGATAATCGTCTCCATGCTCCAAATCCATTTTAAAGCCATTTCTAAGGCATTTCGCGCATAAATGAAATGAACACATTTTTACTCCAAAACTATAACAGATGCAAGCTTGTCCTGTTTGGTGGAGATGATATTTAATAAATAAGTAGAAATCCACTAAAAGTTTTGTTTGGTTATCTTGCAATCCCGAGATAATCGTCTCCATGCTCCAAATCCATTTTAAAGCCATTTTAAGGCATTTCGCGCATACATGAAATGAACACATTTTTCTCCAAAACTATAACAGATGCAAGCTTGTCCTGTTTGGTGGAGATGATATTTAATAAAATAAGTAGAAATCCACTAAAGTTTTGTTTGGTTATCTTGCAATCCCGAGATAATCGTCTCCATGCTCCAAATCCATTTTAAAGCCATTTTTAGCATTTCGCGCATACATGAAATGAACACATTTTTCTCCAAAACTAAAGATGCAAGCTTGTCCTGTTTGGTGGAGATGATATTTAATAAATAAGTAGAAATCCACTAAAGTTTGTTTGGTTATCTTGCAATCCCGAGATAATCGTCTCCATGCTCCAAATCCATTTAAAAGCCATTTTTAAGGCATTTCGCGCATACATGAAATGAACACATTTTTCTCCAAAACTATAACAGATGCAAGCTTGTCCTGTTTGGTGGAGATGATATTTAATAAAATAAGTAGAAATCCACTAAAAGTTTTGTTTGGTTATCTTGCAATCCCGAGATAATCGTCTCCATGCTCCAAATCCATTTTAAAGCCATTTTTAAGGCATTTCGCGCATAACATGAAATGAACACATTTTTCTCAAACTATAACAGATGCAAGCTTGTCCTGTTTGGTGGAGATGATATTTAATAAAATTTGGTGGAGATGATATTTAATAAAATAAGTAGAAATCCACTAAAAGTTTTGTTTGGTTATCTTGCAATCCCGAGATAATCGTCTCATGCTCCAAATCCATCTTAAAGCCATTTTAAGGCATTTCGCGCATACATGAAATGAACACATTTTTCTCCAAAACTATAACAGATGCAAGCTTGTCCTGTTTGGTGGAGATGATATTTAATAAAATAAGTAGAAATCCACTAAAAGTTTTGTTTGGTTATCTTGCAATCCCGAGATAATCGTCTCCATGCTCAAATCCATTTTAAAGGCCATTTTTAAGGCATTTCGCGCATACATGAAATGAACACATTTTTCTCCAAAACTATAACAGATGCAAGCTTGTCCTGTTTGGTGGAGATGATATTTAATAAATAAGTAGAAATCCACTAAAAGTTTTGTTTGGTTATCTTGCAATCCCGAGATAATCGTCTCCATGCTCCAAATCCATTTTAAAGCCATTTTTAAGGCATTTCGCGCATACATGAATATGAACACATTTTTCTCCAAAACTATAACAGATGCAAGCTTGTCCTGTTTGGTGGAGATGATATTTAATAAAATAAGTAGAAATCCACTAAAAGTTTTGTTTGGTTATCTTGCAATCCCGAGATAATCGTCTCCATGCTCCAAATCCATTTTAAAGCCATTTTTAAGGCATTTCGCGCATACATGAAATGAACACATTTTTCTCCAAAACTATAACAGATGCAAGCTTGTCCTGTTTGGTGGAGATGATATTTAATAAAATAAGTAGAAATCCACTAAAAGTTTTGTTTGGTTATCTTGCAATCCCGAGATAATCGTCTCCATGCTCCAAATCCATTTTAAAGCCATTTTTAAGGCATTTCGCGCATACATGAAATGAACACATTTTTCTCCAAAACTATAACAGATGCAAGCTTGTCCTGTTTGGTGGAGATGATATTTAATAAAATAAGTAGAAATCCACTAAAAGTTTTGTTTGGTTATCTTGCAATCCCGAGATAATCGTCTCCATGCTCCAAATCCATTTAAAGCCATTTTTAAGGCATTTCGCGCATACATGAAATGAACACATTTTTGTCCAAAACTATAACAGATGCAAGCTTGTCCTGTTTGGTGGAGATGATATTTAATAAAATAAGTAGAAATCCACTAAAAGTTTTGTTTGGTTATCTTGCAATCCCGAGATAATCGTCTCCATGCTCCAAATCCATTTTAAAGCCATTTTAAGGCATTTCGCGCATACATGAAATGAACACATTTTCTCCAAAACTATAACAGATGCAAGCTTGTCCTGTTTGGTGGAGATGATATTTAATAAAATAAGTAGAAATCCACTAAAAGTTTTGTTTGGTTATCTTGCAATCCCGAGATAATCGTCTCCATGCTCCAAATCCATTTTAAAGCCATTTTTAAAGCATTTCGCGCATACATGAAATGAACACATTTTTCTCCAAAACTATAACAGATGCAAGCTTGTCCTGTTTGGTGGAGATGATATTTAATAAAATAAGTAGAAATCCACTAAAAGTTTTGTTTGGTTATCTTGCAATCCCGAGATAATCGTCTCCATGCTCCAAATCCATTTTAAAGCCATTTTTAAGGCATTTCGCGCATACATGAAATGAACACATTTTTCTCCAAAACTATAAACAGATGCAAGCTTGTCCTGTTTGGTGGATATGATATTTAATAAAATAAGTAGAAATCCACTAAAAGTTTGTTTGGTTATCTTGCAATCCCGAGATAATCGTCTCCATGCTCCAAATCCATTTTAAAGCCATTTTTAAGGCATTTCGCGCATACATGAAATGAACACATTTTTCTCCAAAACTATAACAGATGCAAGCTTGTCCTGTTTGGTGGAGATGATATTTAATAAATAAGTAGAAATCCACTAAAAGTTTTGTTTGGTTATCTTGCAATCCCGAGATAATCGTCTCCATGCTCCAAATCATTTTAAAGCCATTTTTAAGGCATTTCGCGCATACATGAAATGAACACATTTTTCTCCAAAACTATAACAGATGCAAGCTTGTCCTCTTTGGTGGAGATGATATTTAATAAAATAAGTAGAAATCCACTAAAAGTTTTGTTTGGTTATCTTGCAATCCCGAGATAATCGTCTCCATGCTCCAAATCCATTTTAAAGCCATTTTTAAGGCATTTCGCGCATACATGAAATGAACACATTTTTCTCCAAAACTATAACAGATGCAAGCTTGTCCTGTTTGGTGGAGATGATATTTAATAAAATAAGTAGAAATCCACTAAAAGTTTTGTTTGGTTATCTTGCAATCCCGAGATAATCGTCTCCATGCTCCAAATCCATTTTAAAGCCATTTTTAAGGCATTTCGCGCATACATGAAATGAACACATTTTTCTCCAAAACTATAACAGATGCAAGCTTGTCCTGTTTGGTGGAGATGATATTTAATAAAATAAGTAGAAATCCACTAAAAGTTTTGTTTGGTTATCTTGCAATCCCGAGATAATCGTCTCCATGCTCCAAATCCATTTTAAAGCCATTTCTAAGGCATTTCGCGCATAAATGAAATGAACACATTTTTCTCCAAAACTATAACAGATGCAAGCTTGTCCTGTTTGGTGGAGATGATATTTAATAAAATAAGTAGAAATCCACTAAAAAGTTTTGTTGGTTATCTTGCAATCCCGAGATAATCGTCTCTATGCTCCAAATCCATTTTAAAGCCATTTTTAAGGCATTTCGCGCATACATGAAATGAACACATTTTTCTCCAAAACTATAACAGATGCAAGCTTGTCCTGTTTGGTGGAGATGATATTTAATAAAATAAGTAGAAATCCACTAAAAGTTTTGTTTGGTTATCTTGCAATCCCGAGATAATCGTCTCCATGCTCCAAATCCATTTTAAAGCCATTTCTAAGGCATTTCGCGCATAAATGAAATGAACACATTTTTCTCCAAAACTATAACAGATGCAAGCTTGTCCTGTTTGGTGGAGATGATATTTAATTAAATAAGTAGAAATCCACTAAAAGTTTTGTTTGGTTATCTTGCAATCCCGAGATAATCGTCTCCATGCTCCAAATCCATTTAAAGCCATTTTTAAGGCATTTCGCGCATACATGAAATGAACACATTTTTCTCCAAAACTATAACAGATGCAAGCTTGTCCTGTTTGGTGGAGATGATATTTAATAAAATAAGTAGAAATCCACTAAAAGTTTTGTTTGGTTATCTTGCAATCCCGAGATAATCGTCTCCATGCTCCAAATCCATTTTAAAGCCATTTCTAAGGCATTTCGCGCATAAATGAATGAACACATTTTTCTCCAAAACTATAACAGATGCAAGCTTGTCCTGTTTGGTGGAGATGATATTTAATTAAATAAGTAGAAATCCACTAAAAGTTTTGTTTGGTTATCTTGCAATCCCGAGATAATCGTCTCCATGCTCCAAATCCATTTTAAAGCCATTTTTAAGGCATTTCGCGCATACATGAAATGAACACATTTTCTCCAAAACTATAACAGATGCAAGCTTGTCCTGTTTGGTGGAGATGATATTTAATAAAATAAGTAGAAATCCACTAAAAGTTTTGTTGGGTTATCTTGCAATCCCGAGATAATCGTCTCCATGCTCCAAATCCATTTTAAAGCCATTTCTAAGGCATTTCGCGCATAAATGAATGAACACATTTTTCTCCAAAACTATAACAGATGCAAGCTTGTCCTGTTTGGTGGAGATGATATTTAATTAAATAAGTAGAAATCCACTAAAAGTTTTGTTTGGTTATCTTGCAATCCCGAGATAATCGTCTCCATGCTCCAAATCCATTTTAAAGCCATTTTTAAGGCATTTCGCGCATACATGAAATGAACACATTTTTCTCCAAAACTATAACAGATGCAAGCTTGTCCTGTTTGGTGGAGATGATATTTAATAAAATAAGTAGAAATCCACTAAAAGTTTTGTTTGGTTATCTTGCAATCCCGAGATAATCGTCTCCATGCTCCAAATCCATTTAAAGCCATTTCTAAGGCATTTCGCGCATAAATGAAATGAACACATTTTTCTCCAAAACTATAACAGATGCAAGCTTGTCCTGTTTGGTGGAGATGATATTTAATAAAATAAGTAGAAATCCACTAAAAGTTTTGTTTGGTTATCTTGCATCCCGAGATAATCGTCTCCATGCTCCAAATCCATTTTAAAGCCATTTTTAAGGCATTTCGCGCATACATGAAATGAACACATTTTTCTCCAAAACTATAACAGATGCAAGCTTGTCCTGTTTGGTGGAGATGATATTTAATAAAATAAGTAGAAATCCACTAAAAGTTTTGTTTGGTTATCTTGCAATCCCGAGATAATCGTCTTCATGCTCCAAATCCATCTTAAAGCCATTTTTAAGGCATTTCGCGCATACATGAAATGAACACATTTTTCTCCAAAACTATAACAGATGCAAGCTTGTCCTGTTTGGTGGAGATGATATTTAATAAAATAAGTAGAAATCCACTAAAAGTTTTGTTTGGTTATCTTGCAATCCCGAGATAATCGTCTCCATGCTTCAAATCCATTTTAAAGCCATTTTTAAGGCATTTTGCGCATACATGAAATGAACACATTTTTCTCCAAAACTATAACAGATGCAAGCTTGTCCTGTTTGGTGGAGATGATATTTAATAAAATAAGTAGAAATCCACTAAAAGTTTTGTTTGGTTATCTTGCAATCCCGAGATAATCGTCTCCATGCTCCAAATCCATTTAAAGCCATTTTTAAGGCATTTCGCGCATACATGAATATGAACACATTTTTCTCCAAAACTATAACAGATGCAAGCTTGTCCTGTTTGGTGGAGATGATATTTAATAAAATAAGTAGAAATCCACTAAAAGTTTTGTTTGGTTATCTTGCAATCCGAGATAATCGTCTCCATGCTCCAAATCCATTTTAAAGCCATTTTTAAGGCATTTTGCGCATACATGAAATGAACACATTTTTTCTCCAAAACTATAACAGATGCAAGCTTGTCCTGTTTGGTGGAGATGATATTTAATAAAATAAGTAGAAATCCACTAAAAGTTTTGTTTGGTTATCTTGCAATCCCGAGATAATCGTCTCCATGCTCCAAATCTATTTTAAAGCCATTTTTAAGGCATTTCGCGCATACATGAAATGAACACATTTTTTCTCCAAACTATAACAGATGCAAGCTTGTCCTGTTTGGTGGAGATGATATTTAATAAAATAAGTAGAAATCCACTAAAAGTTTTGTTTGGTTATCTTGCAATCCCGAGATAATCGTCTCCATGCTCCAAATCCATTTTAAAGCCATTTTTAAGGCATTTCGCGCATATATGAAATGAACACATTTTTCTCCAAAACTATAACAGATGCAAGCTTGTCCTGTTTGGTGGAGATGATATTTAATAAAATAAGTAGAAATCCACTAAAAGTTTTGTTTGGTTATCTTGCAATCCCGAGATAATCGTCTCCATGCTCCAAATCCATTTTAAAGCCATTTTTAAGGCATTTCGCGCATACATGAAATGAACACATTTTTCTCCAAAACTATAACAGATGCAAGCTTGTCCTGTTTGGTGGAGATGATATTTAATAAAATAAGTAGAAATCCACTAAAAGTTTTGTTTGGTTATCTTGCAATCCCGAGATAATCGTCTCCATGCTCCAAATCCATTTTAAAGCCATTTTTAAGGCATTTTCGCGCATACATGAAATGAACACATTTTTCTCCAAAACTATAACAGATGCAAGCTTGTCCTGTTTGGTGGAGATGATATTTAATAAATAAGTAGAAATCCACTAAAAGTTTTGTTTGGTTATCTTGCAATCCCGAGATAATCGTCTCCATGCTCCAAATCTATTTTTAAAGCCATTTTTAAGGCATTTCGCGCATACATGAAATGAACACATTTTTCTCCAAAACTATAACAGATGCAAGCTTGTCCTGTTTGGTGAGATGATATTTAATAAAATAAGTAGAAATCCACTAAAAGTTTTGTTTGGTTATCTTGCAATCCCGAGATAATCGTCTCCATGCTCCAAATCCATTTTAAAGCCATTTTTAAGGCATTTCGCGCATACATGAAATGAACACATTTTTCTCCAAAACTATAACAGATGCAAGCTTGTCCTGTTTGGTGGAGATGATATTTAATAAAATAAGTAGAAATCCACTAAAAGTTTTGTTTGGTTATCTTGCAATCCCGAGATAATCGTCTCCATGCTCCAAATCCATTTTAAAGCCATTTTTAAGGCATTTCGCGCATACATGAAATGAACACATTTTTCTCCAAAACTATAACAGATGCAAGCTTGTCCTGTTTGGTGGAGATGATATTTAATAAAATAAGTAGAAATCCACTAAAAGTTTTGTTTGGTTATCTTGCAATCCTGAGATAATCGTCTCCATGCTCCAAATCCATTTTAAAGCCATTTTTAAGGCATTTCGCGCATAGATGAAATGAACACATTTTTCTCCAAAACTACAACAGATGCAAGCTTGTCCTGTTTGGTGGAGATGATATTTAATAAAATAAGTAGAAATCCACTAAAAGTTTTTGTTTGGTTATCTTGCAATCCCGAGATAATCGTCTCCATGCTCCAAATCCATTTTAAAGCCATTTTTAAGGCATTTCGCGCATACATGAAATGAACACATTTTTCTCCAAAACTATAACAGATGCAAGCTTGTCCTGTTTGGTGGAGATGATATTTAATAAAATAAGTAGAAATCCACTAAAAGTTTTGTTTGGTTATCTTGCAATCCCGAGATAATCGTCTCCATGCTCCAAATCCATTTTAAAGCCATTTTTAAGGCATTTCGCGCATACATGAAATGAACACATTTTTCTCCAAAACTATAACAGATGCAAGCTTGTCCTGTTTGGTGAGATGATATTTAATAAAATAAGTAGAAATCCACTAAAAGTTTTGTTTGGTTATCTTGCAATCCCGAGATAATCGTCTCCATGCTCCAAATCCATTTTAAAGCCATTTTTAAGGCATTTCGCGCATACATGAAATGAACAGATTTTTCTCCAAAACTATAACAGATGCAAGCTTGTCCTGTTTGGTGGAGATGATATTTAATAAAATAAGTAGAAATCCACTAAAAGTTTTGTTTGGTTATCTTGCACTCCCGAGATAATCGTCTCCATGCTCCAAAATCCATTTTAAAGCCATTTTTAAGGCATTTCGCGCATACATGAAATGAACACATTTTTCTCCAAAACTATAACAGATGCAAGCTTGTCCTGTTTGGTGGAGATGATATTTAATAAAATAAGTAGAAATCCACTAAAAGTTTTGTTTGGTTATCTTGCAATCCCGAGATAATCGTCTCCATGCTCCAAATCTATTTTAAAGCCATTTTTAAGACATTTCGCGCATACATGAAATGAACACATTTTTCTCCAAAACTATAACAGATGCAAGCTTGTCCTGTTTGGTGGAGATGATATTTAATAAAATAAGTAGAAATCCACTAAAAGTTTTGTTTGGTTA
>NW_027442732.1:0-83325 GCF_048569485.1 Anomaloglossus baeobatrachus
TCCACCAAACAGGACAAGCTTGCATCTGTTATAGTTTTGGAGAAAAATGTGTTCATTTCATGTATGCGCGAAATGCCTTAAAAATGGCTTTAAAATGGATTTGGAGCATGGAGACGATTATCTCGGGATTGCAAGATAACCAAACAAACTTTTAGTGATTTCTACTTATTTTATTAAATATCATCTCCACCAAACAGGACAAGCTTGCATCTGTTATAGTTTTGGAGAAAAATGTGTTCATTTCATGTATGCACGAAATGCCTTAAAAATGGCTTTAAAATGGATTTGGAGCATGGAGACGATTATCTCGGGATTGCAAGATAACCAAACAAAACTTTTAGTGGATTTCTACTTATTTTATTAAATATCATCTCCACCAAACAGGACAAGCTTGCATCTGTTATAGTTTTGGAGAAAAATGTGTTCATTTCATGTATGCGCGAAATGCCTTAAAAATGGCTTTAAAATGGATTTGGAGCATGGAGACGATTATCTCGGGATTGCAAGATAACCAAACAAAACTTTTAGTGGATTTCTACTTATTTTATTAAATATCATCTCCACCAAACAGGACAAGCTTGCATCTGTTATAGTTTTGGAGAAAAATGTGTTCATTTCATGTATGCGCGAATGCCTTAAAAATGGCTTTAAAATGGATTTGGAGCATGGAGACGATTATCTCGGGATTGCAAGATAACCAAATAAAACTTTTAGTGGATTTCTACTTATTTTATTAAATATCATCTCCACCAAACAGGACAAGCTTGCATCTGTTATAGTTTTGGAGAAAAATGTGTTCATTTCATGTATGCGCGAAATGCCTTAAAAATGGCTTTAAAATGGATTTGGAGCATGGAGACGATTATCTCGGGATTGCAAGATAACCAAACAAAACTTTTAGTGGATTTCTACTTATTTTATTAAATATCATCTCCACCAAACAGGACAAGCTTGCATCTGTTATAGTTTTGGAGAAAAATGTGTTCATTTCATGTATGCGCGAAATGCCTTAAAAATGGCTTTAAAATGGATTTGGAGCATGGAGACGATTATCTCGGGATTGCAAGATAACCAAACAAAACTTTTAGTGGATTTCTACTTATTTTATTAAATATCATCTCCACCAAACAGGACAAGCTTGCATGTGTTATAGTTTTGGAGAAAAATGTGTTCATTTCATGTATGCGCGAAATGCCTTAAAAATGGCTTTAAAATGGATTTGGAGCATGGAGACGATTATCTCGGGATTGCAAGATAACCAAACAAAACTTTTAGTGGATTTCTACTTATTTTATTAAATATCATCTCCACCAAACAGGACAAGCTTGCATCTGTTATAGTTTTGGAGAAAAATGTGTTCATTTCATGTATGCGCGAAATGCCTTAAAAATGGCTTTAAAATGGATTTGGAGCATGGAGACGATTATCTCGGGATTGCAATATAACCAAACAAAACTTTTAGTGGATTTCTACTTATTTTATTAAATATCATCTCCACCAAACAGGGACAAGCTTGCATCTGTTATAGTTTTGGAGAAAAATGTGTTCATTTCATGTATGCGTGAAATGCCTTAAAAATGGCTTTAAAATGGATTTGGAGCATGGAGACGATTATCTCGGGATTGCAAGATAACCAAACAAAACTTTTAGTGGATTTCTACTTATTTTATTAAATATCATCTCCACCAAACAGGACAAGTTTGCATCTGTTATAGTTTTGGAGAAAAATGTGTTCATTTCATGTATGCGCGAAATGCCTTAAAAATGGCTTTAAAATGGATTTGGAGCATGGAGACGATTATCTCAGGATGGCAATATAAACAAACGAAACTTTTAGTAGATTTCTACTTATTTTATTAAATATTATCTCCACCAAACAGGACAAGCTTGCATCTGTTATAGTTTTGGAGAAAAATGTGTTCATTTCATGTATGCGCGAAATGCCTTAAAAATGGCTTTAAAATGGATTTGGAGCATGGAGACGATTATCTCGGATTGCAAGATAACCAAACAAAACTTTTAGTGGATTTCTACTTATTTTATTAAATATCATCTCCACCAAACAGGACAAGCTTGCATCTGTTATAGTTTTGGAGAAAAATGTGTTCATTTCATGTATGCGCGAAATGCCTTAAAAATGGCTTTAAAATGGATTTGGAGCATGGAGACGATTATCTCGGGATTGCAAGATAACCAAACAAAACTTTTAGTGGATTTCTACTTATTTTATTAAATATCATCTCCACCAAACAGGACAAGCTTGCATCTGTTATAGTTTTGGAGAAAAATGTGTTCATTTCATGTATGCGCGAAATGCCTTAAAAATGGCTTTAAAATGGATTTGGAGCATGGAGACGATTATCTCGGGATTGCAAGATAACCAAACAAAACTTTTAGTGGATTTCTACTTATTTTATTAAATATCATCTCCACCAAACAGGACAAGCTTGCATGTGTTATAGTTTTGGAGAAAAATGTGTTCATTTCATGTATGCGCGAAATGCCTTAAAAATGGCTTTAAAATGGATTTGGAGCATGGAGACGATTATCTCAGGATGGCAATATAAACAAACGAAACTTTTAGTAGATTTCTACTTATTTTATTAAATATTATCTCCACCAAACAGGACAAGCTTGCATCTGTTATAGTTTTGGAGAAAAATGTGTTCATTTCATGTATGCGCGAAATGCCTTAAAAATGGCTTTAAAATGGATTTGGAGCATGGAGACGATTATCTCGGGATTGCAAGATAACCAAACAAAACTTTTAGTGGATTTCTACTTATTTTATTAAATATCATCTCCACCAAACAGGACAAGCTTGCATCTGTTATAGTTTTGGAGAAAAATGTGTTCATTTCATGTATGCGCGAAATGCCTTAAAAATGGCTTTAAAATGGATTTGGAGCATGGAGACGATTATCTCGGGATTGCAAGATAACCAAACAAAACTTTTAGTGATTTCTACTTATTTTATTAAATATCATCTCCACCAAACAGGACAAGCTTGCATCTGTTATAGTTTTGGAGAAAAATGTGTTCATTTCATGTATGCGCGAAATGCCTTAAAAATGGCTTTAAAATGGATTTGGAGCATGGAGACGATTATCTCGGGATTGCAATATAACCAAACAAAACTTTTAGTGGATTTCTACTTATTTTATTAAATATCATCTCCACCAAACAGGACAAGCTTGCATCTGTTATAGTTTTGGAGAAAAATGTGTTCATTTCATGTATGCGCGAAATGCCTTAAAAATGGCTTTAAAATGGATTTGGAGCATGGAGACGATTATCTCGGGATTGCAAGATAACCAAACAAAACGTTTAGTGGATTTCTACTTATTTTATTAAATATCATCTCCACCAAACAGGACAAGCTTGCATCTGTTATAGTTTTGGAGAAAAATGTGTTCATTTCATGTATGCGCGAAATGCCTTAAAAATGGCTTTAAAATGGATTTGGAGCATGGAGACGATTATCTCGGGATTGCAAGATAACCAAACAAAACTTTTAGTGGATTTCTACTTATTTTATTAAATATCATCTCCACCAAACAGGACAAGCTTGCATCTGTTATAGTTTTGGAGAAAAATGTGTTCATTTCATGTATGCGCGAAATGCCTTAAAAATGGCTTTAAAATGGATTTGGAGCATGGAGACGATTATCTCGGGATTGCAAGATAACCAAACAAAACTTTTAGTGGATTTCCACTTATTTTATTAAATATCATCTTCACCAAACAGGACAAGCTTGCATCTGTTATAGTTTTGGAGAAAAATGTGTTCATTTCATGTATGCGCGAAATGCCTTAAAAATGGCTTTAAAATGGATTTGGAGCATGGAGACGATTATCTCGGGATTGCAAGATAACCAAACAAAACTTTTAGTGGATTTCTACTTATTTTATTAAATATCATCTCCACCAAACAGGACAAGCTTGCATCTGTTATAGTTTTGGAGAAAAATGTGTTCATTTCATGTATGCGCGAAATGCCTTAAAAATGGCTTTAAAATGGATTTGGAGCATGGAGACGATTATCTCGGGATTGCAAGATAACCAAACAAAACTTTTAGTGAATTTCTACTTATTTTATTAAATATCATCTCCACCAAACAGGACAAGCTTGCATCTGTTATAGTTTTGGAGAAAAATGTGTTCATTTCATGTATGCGCGAAATGCCTTAAAAATGGCTTTAAAATGGATTTGGAGCATGGAGACGATTATCTCGGGATTGCAATATAACCAAACAAAACTTTTAGTGGATTTCTACTTATTTTATTAAATATCATCTCCACCAAACAGGACAAGCTTGCATCTGTTATAGTTTTGGAGAAAAATGTGTTCATTTCATGTATGCGCGAAATGCCTTAAAAATGGCTTTAAAATGGATTTGGAGCATGGAGACGATTATCTCGGGATTGCAAGATAACCAAACAAAACGTTTAGTGGATTTCTACTTATTTTATTAAATATCATCTCCACCAAACAGGACAAGCTTGCATCTGTTATAGTTTTGGAGAAAAATGTGTTCATTTCATGTATGCGCGAAATGCCTTAAAAATGGCTTTAAAATGGATTTGGAGCATGGAGACGATTATCTCGGGATTGCAAGATAACCAAACAAAACTTTTAGTGGATTTCTACTTATTTTATTAAATATCATCTCCACCAAACAGGACAAGCTTGCATCTGTTATAGTTTTGGAGAAAAATGTGTTCATTTCATGTATGCGCGAAATGCCTTAAAAATGGCTTTAAAATGGATTTGGAGCATGGAGACGATTATCTCGGGATTGCAAGATAACCAAACAAAACTTTTAGTGGATTTCTACTTATTTTATTAAATATCATCTCCACCAAACAGGACAAGCTTGCATGTGTTATAGTTTTGGAGAAAAATGTGTTAATTTCATGTATGCGCAAAATGCCTTTGAAATGGCTTTAAAATGGATTTGGAGCATGGAGACGATTATCTCGGGATTGCAAGATAACCAAACAAAACTTTTAGTGGATTTCTACTTATTTTATTAAATATCATCTCCACCAAACAGGACAAGCTTGCATCTGTTATAGTTTTGGAGAAAAATGTGTTCATTTCATGTATGCGCGAAATGCCTTAAAAATGGCTTTAAAATGGATTTGGAGCATGGAGACGATTATCTCGGGATTGCAAGATAACCAAACAAAACTTTTAGTGGATTTCTACTTATTTTATTAAATATCATCTCCACCAAACAGGACAAGCTTGCATCTGTTATAGTTTTGGAGAAAAATGTGTTCATTTCATGTATGCGCGAAATGCCTTAAAAATGGCTTTAAAATGGATTTGGAGCATGGAGACGATTATCTCGGGATTGCAAGATAACCAAACAAAACTTTTAGTGGATTTCTACTTATTTTATTAAATATCATCTCCACCAAACAGGACAAGCTTGCATCTGTTATAGTTTTGGAGAAAAATGTGTTCATTTCATGTATGCGCGAAATGCCTTAAAAATGGCTTTAAAATGGATTTGGAGCATGGAGACGATTATCTCGGGATTGCAAGATAACCAAACAAAACTTTTAGTGGATTTCTACTTATTTTATTAAATATCATCTCCACCAAACAGGACAAGCTTGCATGTGTTATAGTTTTGGAGAAAAATGTGTTCATTTCATGTATGCGCAAAATGCCTTTGAAATGGCTTTAAAATGGATTTGGAGCATGGAGACGATTATCTCAGGATGGCAATATAAATAAACGAAACTTTTAGTAGATTTCTACTTATTTTATTAAATATTATCTCCACCAAACAGGACAAGCTTGCATCTGTTATAGTTTTGGAGAAAAATGTGTTCATTTCATGTATGCGCGAAATGCCTTAAAAATGGCTTTAAAATGGATTTGGTGCATGGAGACGATTATCTCGGGATTGCAAGATAACCAAACAAAACTTTTAGTGGATTTCTACTTATTTTATTAAATATCATCTCCACCAAACAGGACAAGCTTGCATCTGTTATAGTTTTGGAGAAAAATGTGTTCATTTCATGTATGCGCGAAATGCCTTAAAAATGGCTTTAAAATGGATTTGGAGCATGGAGACGATTATCTCGGGATTGCAAGATAACCAAACAAAACTTTTAGTGGATTTCTACTTATTTTATTAAATATCATCTCCACCAAACAGGACAAGCTTGCATCTGTTATAGTTTTGGAGAAAAATGTGTTCATTTCATGTATGCGCGAAATGCCTTAAAAATGGCTTTAAAATGGATTTGGAGCATGGAGACGATTATCTCAGGATGGCAATATAAACAAACGAAACTTTTAGTAGATTTCTACTTATTTGATTAAATATTATCTCCACCAAACAGGACAAGCTTGCATCTGTTATAGTTTTGGAGAAAAATGTGTTCATTTCATGTATGCGCGAAATGCCTTAAAAATGGCTTTAAAATGGATTTGGAGCATGGAGACGATTATCTCGGGATTGCAAGATAACCAAACAAAACTTTTAGTGGATTTCTACTTATTTTATTAAATATCATCTCCACCAAACAGGACAAGCTTGCATCTGTTATAGTTTTGGAGAAAAATGTGTTCATTTCATGTATGCGCGAAATGCCTTAAAAATGGCTTTAAAATGGATTTGGAGCATGGAGACGATTATCTCGGGATTGCAAGATAACCAAACAAAACTTTTAGTGGATTTCTACTTATTTTATTAAATATCATCTCCACCAAACAGGACAAGCTTGCATCTGTTATAGTTTTGGAGAAAAATGTGTTCATTTCATGTATGCGCGAAATGCCTTAAAAATGGCTTTAAAATGGATTTGGAGCATGGAGACGATTATCTCGGGATTGCAAGATAACCAAACAAAACTTTTAGTGGATTTCTACTTATTTTATTAAATATCATCTCCACCAAACAGGACAAGCTTGCATGTGTTATAGTTTTGGAGAAAAATGTGTTAATTTCATGTATGCGCAAAATGCCTTTGAAATGGCTTTAAAATGGATTTGGAGCATGGAGACGATTATCTCGGGATTGCAAGATAACCAAACAAAACTTTTAGTGGATTTCTACTTATTTTATTAAATATCATCTCCACCAAACAGGACAAGCTTGCATCTGTTATAGTTTTGGAGAAAAATGTGTTCATTTCATGTATGCGCGAAATGCCTTAAAAATGGCTTTAAAATGGATTTGGAGCATGGAGACGATTATCTCGGGATTGCAAGATAACCAAACAAAACTTTTAGTGGATTTCTACTTATTTTATTAAATATCATCTCCACCAAACAGGACAAGCTTGTATCTGTTATAGTTTTGGAGAAAAATGTGTTCATTTCATGTATGCGCGAAATGCCTTAAAAATGGCTTTAAAATGGATTTGGAGCATGGAGACGATTATCTCGGGATTGCAAGATAACCAAACAAAACTGTTAGTGGATTTCTACTTATTTTATTAAATATCATCTCCACCAAACAGGACAAGCTTGCATCTGTTATAGTTTTGGAGAAAAATGTGTTCATTTCATGTATGCGCGAAATGCCTTAAAAATGGCTTTAAAATGGATTTGGAGCATGGAGACGATTATCTCGGGATTGCAAGATAACCAAACAAAACTTTTAGTGGATTTCTACTTATTTTATTAAATATCATCTCCACCAAACAGGACAAGCTTGCATCTGTTATAGTTTTGGAGAAAAATGTGTTCATTTCATGTATGCGCGAAATGCCTTAAAAATGGCTTTAAAATGGATTTGTAGCATGGAGACGATTATCTCGGGATTGCAAGATAACCAAACAAAACTTTTAGTGGATTTCTACTTATTTTATTAAATATCATCTCCACCAAACAGGACAAGCTTGCATCTGTTATAGTTTTGGAGAAAAATGTGTTCATTTCATGTATGCGCGAAATGCCTTAAAAATGGCTTTAAAATGGATTTGGAGCATGGAGACGATTATCTCGGGATTGCAAGATAACCAAACAAAACTTTTAGTGGATTTCTACTTATTTTATTAAATATCATCTCCACCAAACAGGACAAGCTTGCATCTGTTATAGTTTTGGAGAAAAATGTGTTCATTTCATGTATGCGCGAAATGCCTTAAAAATGGCTTTAAAATGGATTTGGAGCATGGAGACGATTATCTCGGGATTGCAAGATAACCAAACAAAACTTTTAGTGGATTTCTACTTATTTTATTAAATATCATCTCCACCAAACAGGACAAGCTTGCATGTGTTATAGTTTTGGAGAAAAATGTGTTAATTTCATGTATGCGCAAAATGCCTTTGAAATGGCTTTAAAATGGATTTGGAGCATGGAGACGATTATCTCGGGATTGCAAGATAACCAAACAAAACTTTTAGTGGATTTCTACTTATTTTATTAAATATCATCTCCACCAAACAGGACAAGCTTGCATCTGTTATAGTTTTGGAGAAAAATGTGTTCATTTCATGTATGTGCGAAATGCCTTAAAAATGGCTTTAAAATGGATTTGGAGCATGGAGACGATTATCTCGGGATTGCAAGATAACCAAACAAAACTTTTAGTGGATTTCTACTTATTTTATTAAATATCATCTCCACCAAACAGGACAAGCTTGCATCTGTTATAGTTTTGGAGAAAAATGTGTTCATTTCATGTATGCGCGAAATGCCTTAAAAATGGCTTTAAAATGGATTTGGAGCATGGAGACGATTATCTCGGGATTGCAAGATAACCAAACAAAACTTTTAGTGGATTTCTACTTATTTTATTAAATATCATCTCCACCAAACTGGACAAGCTTGCATCTGTTATAGTTTTGGAGAAAAATGTGTTCATTTCATGTATGCGCGAAATGCCTTAAAAATGGCTTTAAAATGGATTTGGAGCATGGAGACGATTATCTCGGGATTGCAAGATAACCAAACAAAACTTTTAGTGGATTTCTACTTATTTTATTAAATATCATCTCCACCAAACAGGACAAGCTTGCATCTGTTATAGTTTTGGAGAAAAATGTGTTCATTTCATGTATGCGCGAAATGCCTTAAAAATGGCTTTAAAATGGATTTGGAGCATGGAGACGATTATCTCGGGATTGCAATATAACCAAACAAAACTTTTAGTGGATTTCTACTTATTTTATTAAATATCATCTCCACCAAACAGGACAAGCTTGCATCTGTTATAGTTTTGGAGAAAAATGTGTTCATTTCATGTATGCACGAAATGCCTTAAAAATGGCTTTAAAATGGATTTGGAGCATGGAGACGATTATCTCGGGATTGCAAGATAACCAAACAAAACTTTTAGTGGATTTCTACTTATTTTATTAAATATCATCTCCACCAAACAGGACAAGCTTGCATCTGTTAAAGTTTTGGAGAAAAATGTGTTCATTTCATGTATGCGCGAAATGCCTTAAAAATGGCTTTAAAATGGATTTGGAGCATGGAGACGATTATCTCGGGATTGCAAGATAACCAAACAAAACTTTTAGTGGATTTCTACTTATTTTATTAAATATCATCTCCACCAAACAGGACAAGCTTGCATCTGTTAAAGTTTTGGAGAAAAATGTGTTCATTTCATGTATGCGCGAAATGCCTTAAAAATGGCTTTAAAATGGATTTGGAGCATGGAGACGATTATCTCGGGATTGCAAGATAACCAAACAAAACTTTTAGTGGATTTCTACTTATTTTATTAAATATCATCTCCACCAAACAGGACAAGCTTGCATCTGTTATAGTTTTGGAGAAAAATGTGTTCATTTCATGTATGCGCGAAATGCCTTAAAAATGGCTTTAAAATGGATTTGGAGCATGGAGACGATTATCTCGGGATTGCAAGATAACCAAACAAAACTTTTAGTGGATTTCTACTTATTTTATGAAATATCATCTCCACCAAACAGGACAAGCTTGCATCTGTTATAGTTTTGGAGAAAAATGTGTTCATTTCATGTATGCGCGAAATGCCTTAAAAATGGCTTTAAAATGGATTTGGAGCATGGAGACGATTATCTCGGGATTGCAATATAACCAAACAAAACTTTTAGTGGATTTCTACTTATTTTATTAAATATCATCTCCACCAAACAGGACAAGCTTGCATCTGTTATAGTTTTGGAGAAAAATGTGTTCATTTCATGTATGCGCGAAATGCCTTAAAAATGGCTTTAAAATGGATTTGGAGCATGGAGACGATTATCTCGGGATTGCAAGATAACCAAACAAAACTTTTAGTGGATTTCTACTTATTTTATTAAATATCATCTCCACCAAACAGGACAAGCTTGCATCTGTTATAGTTTTGGAGAAAAATGTGTTCATTTCATGTATGCGCGAAATGCCTTAAAAATGGCTTTAAAATGGATTTGGAGCATGGAGACGATTATCTCGGGATTGCAAGATAACCAAACAAAACTTTTAGTGGATTTCTACTTATTTTATTAAATATCATCTCCACCAAACAGGACAAGCTTGCATCTTTTATAGTTTTGGAGAAAAATGTGTTCATTTCATGTAGGCGCGAAATGCCTTAAAAATGGCTTTAAAATGGATTTGGAGCATGGAGACGATTATCTCGGGATTGCAAGATAACCAAACAAAACTTTTAGTGGATTTCTACTTATTTTATTAAATATCATCTCCACCAAACAGGACAAGCTTGCATGTGTTATAGTTTTGGAGAAAAATGTGTTCATTTCATGTATGCGCAAAATGCCTTAAAAATGGCTTTAAAATGGATTTGGAGCATGGAGACGATTATCTCGGGATTGCAAGATAACCAAACAAAACTGTTAGTGGATTTCTACTTATTTTATTAAATATCATCTCCACCAAACAGGACAAGCTTGCATCTGTTATAGTTTTGGAGAAAAATGTGTTCATTTCATGTATGCGCGAAATGCCTTAAAAATGGCTTTAAAATGGATTTGGAGCATGGAGACGATTATCTCGGGATTGCAAGATAACCAAACAAAACTTTTAGTGGATTTCTACTTATTTTATTAAATATCATCTCCACCAAACAGGACAAGCTTGCATCTGTTATAGTTTTGGAGAAAAATGTGTTCATTTCATGTATGCGCGAAATGCCTTAAAAATGGCTTTAAAATGGATTTGGAGCATGGAGACGATTATCTCGGGATTGCAAGATAACCAAACAAAACTTTTAGTGGATTTCTACTTATTTTATTAAATATCATCTCCACCAAACAGGACAAGCTTGCATCTGTTAACGTTTTGGAGAAAAATGTGTTCATTTCATGTATGCGCGAAATGCCTTAAAAATGGCTTTAAAATGGATTTGGAGCATGGAGACGATTATCTCGGGATTGCAAAATAACCAAACAAAACTTTTAGTGGATTTCTACTTATTTTATTAAATATCATCTCCACCAAACAGGACAAGCTTGCATCTGTTATAGTTTTGGAGAAAAATGTGTTCATTTCATGTATGCGCGAAATGCCTTAAAAATGGCTTTAAAATGGATTTGGAGCTTGGAGACGATTATCTCGGGATTGCAAGATAACCAAACAAAACTTTTAGTGGATTTCTACTTATTTTATTAAATATCATCTCCACCAAACAGGACAAGCTTGCATCTGTTATAGTTTTGGAGAAAAATGTGTTCATTTCATGTATGCGCGAAATGCCTTAAAAATGGCTTTAAAATGGATTTGGAGCATGGAGACGATTATCTCGGGATTGCAAGATAACCAAACAAAACTTTTAGTGGATTTCTACTTATTTTATTAAATATCATCTCCACCAAACAGGACAAGCTTGCATCTGTTATAGTTTTGGAGAAAAATGTGTTCATTTCATGTATGCGCGAAATGCCTTAAAAATGGCTTTAAAATGGATTTGGAGCATGGAGACGATTATCTCGGGATTGCAAGATAACCAAACAAAACTTTTAGTGGATTTCTACTTATTTTATTAAATATCATCTCCACCAAACAGGACAAGCTTGCATCTGTTATAGTTTTGGAGAAAAATGTGTTCATTTCATGTATGCGCGAAATGCCTTAAAAATGGCTTTAAAATGGATTTGGAGCATGGAGACGATTATCTCGGGATTGCAAGATAACCAAACAAAACTTTTAGTGAATTTCTACTTATTTTATTAAATATCATCTCCACCAAACAGGACAAGCTTGCATCTGTTATAGTTTTGGAGAAAAATGTGTTCATTTCATGTATGCGCGAAATGCCTTAAAAATGGCTTTAAAATGGATTTGGAGCATGGAGACGATTATCTCGGGATTGCAATATAACCAAACAAAACTTTTAGTGGATTTCTACTTATTTTATTAAATATCATCTCCACCAAACAGGACAAGCTTGCATCTGTTATAGTTTTGGAGAAAAATGTGTTCATTTCATGTATGCGCGAAATGCCTTAAAAATGGCTTTAAAATGGATTTGGAGCATGGAGACGATTATCTCGGGATTGCAAGATAACCAAACAAAACGTTTAGTGGATTTCTACTTATTTTATTAAATATCATCTCCACCAAACAGGACAAGCTTGCATCTGTTATAGTTTTGGAGAAAAATGTGTTCATTTCATGTATGCGCGAAATGCCTTAAAAATGGCTTTAAAATGGATTTGGAGCATGGAGACGATTATCTCGGGATTGCAAGATAACCAAACAAAACTTTTAGTGGATTTCTACTTATTTTATTAAATATCATCTCCACCAAACAGGACAAGCTTGCATCTGTTATAGTTTTGGAGAAAAATGTGTTCATTTCATGTATGCGCGAAATGCCTTAAAAATGGCTTTAAAATGGATTTGGAGCATGGAGACGATTATCTCGGGATTGCAAGAAAACCAAACAAAACTTTTAGTGGATTTCTACTTATTTTATTAAATATCATCTCCACCAAACAGGACAAGCTTGCATGTGTTATAGTTTTGGAGAAAAATGTGTTAATTTCATGTATGCGCAAAATGCCTTTGAAATGGCTTTAAAATGGATTTGGAGCATGGAGACGATTATCTCGGGATTGCAAGATAACCAAACAAAACTTTTAGTGGATTTCTACTTATTTTATTAAATATCATCTCCACCAAACAGGACAAGCTTGCATCTGTTATAGTTTTGGAGAAAAATGTGTTCATTTCATGTATGCGCGAAATGCCTTAAAAATGGCTTTAAAATGGATTTGGAGCATGGAGACGATTATCTCGGGATTGCAAGATAACCAAACAAAACTTTTAGTGGATTTCTACTTATTTTATTAAATATCATCTCCACCAAACAGGACAAGCTTGCATCTGTTATAGTTTTGGAGAAAAATGTGTTCATTTCATGTATGCGCGAAATGCCTTAAAAATGGCTTTAAAATGGATTTGGAGCATGGAGACGATTATCTCGGGATTGCAAGATAACCAAACAAAACTTTTAGTGGATTTCTACTTATTTTATTAAATATCATCTCCACCAAACAGGACAAGCTTGCATCTGTTATAGTTTTGGAGAAAAATGTGTTCATTTCATGTATGCGCGAAATGCCTTAAAAATGGCTTTAAAATGGATTTGGAGCATGGAGACGATTATCTCGGGATTGCAAGATAACCAAACAAAACTTTTAGTGGATTTCTACTTATTTTATTAAATATCATCTCCACCAAACAGGACAAGCTTGCATGTGTTATAGTTTTGGAGAAAAATGTGTTCATTTCATGTATGCGCAAAATGCCTTTGAAATGGCTTTAAAATGGATTTGGAGCATGGAGACGATTATCTCAGGATGGCAATATAAACAAACGAAACTTTTAGTAGATTTCTACTTATTTTATTAAATATTATCTCCACCAAACAGGACAAGCTTGCATCTGTTATAGTTTTGGAGAAAAATGTGTTCATTTCATGTATGCGCGAAATGCCTTAAAAATGGCTTTAAAATGGATTTGGTGCATGGAGACGATTATCTCGGGATTGCAAGATAACCAAACAAAACTTTTAGTGGATTTCTACTTATTTTATTAAATATCATCTCCACCAAACAGGACAAGCTTGCATCTGTTATAGTTTTGGAGAAAAATGTGTTCATTTCATGTATGCGCGAAATGCCTTTAAAATGGATTTGGAGCATGGAGACGATTATCTCGGGATTGCAATATAACCAAACAAAACTTTTAGTGGATTTCTACTTATTTTATTAAATATCATCTCCACCAAACAGGACAAGCTTGCATCTGTTATAGTTTTGGAGAAAAATGTGTTCATTTCATGTATGCGCGAAATGCCTTAAAAATGGCTTTAAAATGGATTTGGAGCATGGAGACGATTATCTCGGGATTGCAAGATAACCAAACAAAACTTTTAGTGGATTTCTACTTATTTTATTAAATATCATCTCCACCAAACAGGACAAGCTTGCATCTGTTATAGTTTTGGAGAAAAATGTGTTCATTTCATGTATGCGCGAAATGCCTTAAAAATGGCTTTAAAATGGATTTGGAGCATGGAGACGATTATCTCAGGATGGCAATATAAACAAACGAAACTTTTAGTAGATTTCTACTTATTTGATTAAATATTATCTCCACCAAACAGGACAAGCTTGCATCTGTTATAGTTTTGGAGAAAAATGTGTTCATTTCATGTATGCGCGAAATGCCTTAAAAATGGCTTTAAAATGGATTTGGTGCATGGAGACGATTATCTCGGGATTGCAAGATAACCAAACAAAACTTTTAGTGGATTTCTACTTATTTTATTAAATATCATCTCCACCAAACAGGACAAGCTTGCATCTGTTATAGTTTTGGAGAAAAATGTGTTCATTTCATGTATGCGCGAAATGCCTTAAAAATGGCTTTAAAATGGATTTGGAGCATGGAGACGATTATCTCGGGATTGCAATATAACCAAACAAAACTTTTAGTGGATTTCTACTTATTTTATTAAATATCATCTCCACCAAACAGGACAAGCTTGCATCTGTTATAGTTTTGGAGAAAAATGTGTTCATTTCATGTATGCGCGAAATGCCTTAAAAATGGCTTTAAAATGGATTTGGAGCATGGAGACGATTATCTCGGGATTGCAAGATAACCAAACAAAAGTTTTAGTGGATTTCTACTTATTTTATTAAATATCATCTCCACCAAACAGGACAAGCTTGCATCTGTTATAGTTTTGGAGAAAAATGTGTTCATTTCATGTATGCGCGAAATGCCTTAAAAATGGCTTTAAAATGGATTTGGAGCATGGAGACGATTATCTCAGGATGGCAATATAAACAAACGAAACTTTTAGTAGATTTCTACTTATTTGATTAAATATTATCTCCACCAAACAGGACAAGCTTGCATCTGTTATAGTTTTGGAGAAAAATGTGTTCATTTCATGTATGCGCGAAATGCCTTAAAAATGGCTTTAAAATGGATTTGGAGCATGGAGACGATTATCTCGGGATTGCAAGATAACCAAACAAAACTTTTAGTGGATTTCTACTTATTTTATTAAATATCATCTCCACCAAACAGGACAAGCTTGCATCTGTTATAGTTTTGGAGAAAAATGTGTTCATTTCATGTATGCGCGAAATGCCTTAAAAATGGCTTTAAAATGGATTTGGAGCATGGAGACGATTATCTCGGGATTGCAATATAACCAAACAAAACTTTTAGTGGATTTCTACTTATTTTATTAAATATCATCTCCACCAAACAGGACAAGCTTGCATCTGTTATAGTTTTGGAGAAAAATGTGTTCATTTCATGTATGCGCGAAATGCCTTAAAAATGGCTTTAAAATGGATTTGGAGCATGGAGACGATTATCTCGGGATTGCAAGATAACCAAACAAAACTTTTAGTGGATTTCTACTTATTTTATTAAATATCATCTCCACCAAACAGGACAAGCTTGCATCTGTTATAGTTTTGGAGAAAAATGTGTTCATTTCATGTATGCGCGAAATGCCTTAAAAATGGCTTTAAAATGGATTTGGAGCATGGAGACGATTATCTCGGGATTGCAAGATAACCAAACAAAACTTTTAGTGGATTTCTACTTATTTTATTAAATATCATCTCCACCAAACAGGACAAGCTTGCATCTGTTATAGTTTTGGAGAAAAATGTGTTCATTTCATGTATGCGCGAAATGCCTTAAAAATGGCTTTAAAATGGATTTGGAGCATGGAGACGATTATCTCGGGATTGCAAGATAACCAAACAAAACTTTTAGTGGATTTCTACTTATTTTATTAAATATCATCTCCACCAAACAGGACAAGCTTGCATCTGTTATAGTTTTGGAGAAAAATTTGTTCATTTCATGTATGCGCGAAATGCCTTAAAAATGGCTTTAAAATGGATTTGGAGCATGGAGACGATTATCTCGGGATTGCAAGATAACCAAACAAAACTTTTAGTGGATTTCTACTTATTTTATTAAATATCATCTCCACCAAACAGGACAAGCTTGCATCTGTTATAGTTTTGGAGAAAAATTTGTTCATTTCATGTATGCGCGAAATGCCTTAAAAATGGCTTTAAAATGGATTTGGAGCATGGAGACGATTATCTCGGGATTGCAAGATAACCAAACAAAACTTTTAGTGGATTTCTACTTATTTTATTAAATATCATCTCCACCAAACAGGACAAGCTTGCATGTGTTATAGTTTTGGAGAAAAATGTGTTCATTTCATGTATGCGCAAAATGCCTTTGAAATGGCTTTAAAATGGATTTGGAGCATGGAGACGATTATCTCGGGATTGCAAGATAACCAAACAAAACTTTTAGTGGATTTCTACTTATTTTATTAAATATCATCTCCACCAAACAGGACAAGCTTGCATCTGTTATAGTTTTGGAGAAAAATGTGTTCATTTCATGTATGCGCGAAATGCCTTAAAAATGACTTTAAAATGGATTTGGAGCATGGAGACGATTATCTCGGGATTGCAAGATAACCAAACAAAACTGTTAGTGGATTTCTACTTATTTTATTAAATATCATCTCCACCAAACAGGACAAGCTTGCATCTGTTATAGTTTTGGAGAAAAATGTGTTCATTTCATGTATGCGCGAAATGCCTTAAAAATGGCTTTAAAATGGATTTGGAGCATGGAGACGATTATCTCGGGATTGCAAGATAACCAAACAAAACTTTTAGTGGATTTCTACTTATTTTATTAAATATCATCTCCACCAAACAGGACAAGCTTGCATCTGTTATAGTTTTGGAGAAAAATGTGTTCATTTCATGTATGCGCGAAATGCCTTAAAAATGGCTTTAAAATGGATTTGGAGCATGGAGACGATTATCTCGGGATTGCAAGATAACCAAACAAAACTTTTAGTGGATTTCTACTTATTTTATTAAATATCATCTCCACCAAACAGGACAAGCTTGCATGTGTTATAGTTTTGGAGAAAAATGTGTTCATTTCATGTATGCGCAAAATGCCTTTGAAATGGCTTTAAAATGGATTTGGAGCATGGAGACGATTATCTCAGGATGGCAATATAAACAAACGAAACTTTTAGTAGATTTCTACTTATTTTATTAAATATTATCTCCACCAAACAGGACAAGCTTGCATCTGTTATAGTTTTGGAGAAAAATGTGTTCATTTCATGTATGCGCGAAATGCCTTAAAAATGGCTTTAAAATGGATTTGGAGCATGGAGACGATTATCTCGGGATTGCAAGATAACCAAACAAAACTTTTAGTGGATTTCTACTTATTTTATTAAATATCATCTCCACCAACAGGACAAGCTTGCATGTGTTATAGTTTTGGAGAAAAATGTGTTCATTTCATGTATGCGCAAAATGCCTTTGAAATGGCTTTAAAATGGATTTGGAGCATGGAGACGATTATCTCGGGATTGCAAGATAACCAAACAAAACTTTTAGTGGATTTCTACTTATTTTATTAAATATCATCTCCACCAAACAGGACAAGCTTGCATCTGTTATAGTTTTGGAGAAAAATGTGTTCATTTCATGTATGCGCGAAATGCCTTAAAAATGGCTTTAAAATGGATTTGGAGCATGGAGACGATTATCTCGGGATTGCAAGATAACCAAACAAAACTTTTAGTGGATTTCTACTTATTTTATTAAATATCATCTCCACCGAACAGGACAAGCTTGCATCTATTATAGTTTTGGAGAAAAATGTGTTCATTTCATGTATGCGCGAAATGCCTTAAAAATGGCTTTAAAATGGATTTGGAGCATGGAGACGATTATCTCGGGATTGCAAGATAACCAAACAAAACTTTTAGTGGATTTCTACTTATTTTATTAAATATCATCTCCACCAAACAGGACAAGCTTGCATCTGTTATAGTTTTGGAGAAAAATGTGTTCATTTCATGTATGCGCGAAATGCCTTAAAAATGGCTATAAAATGGATTTGGAGCATGGAAACGATTATCTCGGGATTGCAAGATAACCAAACAAAACTTTTAGTGGATTTCTACTTATTTTATTAAATATCATCTCCACCAAACAGGACAAGCTTGCATGTGTTATAGTTTTGGAGAAAAATGTGTTCATTTCATGTATGCGCAAAATGCCTTTGAAATGGCTTTAAAATGGATTTGGAGCATGGAGACGATTATCTCAGGATGGCAATATAAACAAACGAAACTTTTAGTAGATTTCTACTTATTTTATTAAATATTATCTCCACCAAACAGGACAAGCTTGCATCTGTTATAGTTTTGGAGAAAAATGTGTTCATTTCATGTATGCGCGAAATGCCTTAAAAATGGCTTTAAAATGGATTTGGAGCATGGAGACGATTATCTCGGGATTGCAAGATAACCAAACAAAACTTTTAGTGGATTTCTACTTATTTTATTAAATATCATCTCCACCAAACAGGACAAGCTTGCATCTGTTATAGTTTTGGAGAAAAATGTGTTCATTTCATGTATGCGCGAAATGCCTTAAAAATGGCTTTAAAATGGATTTGGAGCATGGAGACGATTATCTCGGGATTGCAATATAACCAAACAAAACTTTTAGTGGATTTCTACTTATTTTATTAAATATCATCTCCACCAAACAGGACAAGCTTGCATCTGTTATAGTTTTGGAGAAAAATGTGTTCATTTCATGTATGCGCGAAATGCCTTAAAAATGGCTTTAAAATGGATTTGGAGCATGGAGACGATTATCTCGGGATTGCAAGATAACCAAACAAAACTTTTAGTGGATTTCTACTTATTTTATTAAATATCATCTCCACCAAACAGGACAAGCTTGCATCTGTTATAGTTTTGGAGAAAAATGTGTTCATTTCATGTATGCGCGAAATGCCTTAAAAATGGCTTTAAAATGGATTTGGAGCATGGAGACGATTATCTCGGGATTGCAAGATAACCAAACAAAACTTTTAGTGGATTTCTACTTATTTTATTAAATATCATCTCCACCAAACAGGACAAGCTTGCATCTGTTATAGTTTTGGAGAAAAATGTGTTCATTTCATGTATGCGCGAAATGCCTTAAAAATGGCTTTAAAATGGATTTGGAGCATGGAGACGATTATCTCGGGATTGCAAGATAACCAAACAAAACTTTTAGTGGATTTCTACTTATTTTATTAAATATCATCTCCACCAAACAGGACAAGCTTGCATCTGTTATAGTTTAGGAGAAAAATGTGTTCATTTCATGTATGCGCAAAATGCCTTTGAAATGGCTTTAAAATGGATTTGGAGCATGGAGACGATTATCTCGGGATTGCAAGATAACCAAACAAAACTTTTAGTGGATTTCTACTTATTTTATTAAATATCATCTCCACCAAACAGGACAAGCTTGCATCTGTTATAGTTTTGGAGAAAAATGTGTTCATTTCATGTATGCGCGAAATGCCTTAAAAATGGCTTTAAAATGGATTTGGAGCATGGAGACGATTATCTCGGGATTGCAAGATAACCAAACAAAACTTTTAGTGGATTTCTACTTATTTTATTAAATATCATCTCCACCAAACAGGACAAGCTTGCATCTGTTATAGTTTTGGAGAAAAATGTGTTCATTTCATGTATGCGCGAAATGCCTTAAAAATGGCTTTAAAATGGATTTGGAGCATGGAGACGATTATCTCGGGATTGCAAGATAACCAAACAAAACTTTTAGTGGATTTCTACTTATTTTATTAAATATCATCTCCACCAAACAGGACAAGCTTGCATCTGTTATAGTTTTGGAGAAAAATGTGTTCATTTCATGTATGCGCGAAATGCCTTAAAAATGGCTTTAAAATGGATTTGGAGCATGGAGACGATTATCTCGGGATTGCAAGATAACCAAACAAAACTTTTAGTGGATTTCTACTTATTTTATTAAATATCATCTCCACCAAACAGGACAAGCTTGCATCTGTTATAGTTTTGGAGAAAAATGTGTTCATTTCATGTATGCGCGAAATGCCTTAAAAATGGCTTTAAAATGGATTTGGAGCATGGAGACGATTATCTCGGGATTGCAAGATAACCAAACAAAACTTTTAGTGGATTTCTACTTATTTTATTAAATATCATCTCCACCAAACAGGACAAGCTTGCATGTGTTATAGTTTTGGAGAAAAATGTGTTCATTTCATGTATGCGCAAAATGCCTTAAAAATGGCTTTAAAATGGATTTGGAGCATAGAGACGATTATCTCAGGATGGCAATATAAACAAACGAAACTTTTAGTAGATTTCTACTTATGTTATTAAATATTATCTCCACCAAACAGGACAAGCTTGCATCTGTTATAGTTTTGGAGAAAAATGTGTTCATTTCATGTATGCGCGAAATGCCTTAAAAATGGCTTTAAAATGGATTTGGAGCATGGAGACGATTATCTCGGGATTGCAAGATAACCAAACAAAACTTTTAGTGGATTTCTACTTATTTTATTAAATATCATCTCCACCAAACAGGACAAGCTTGCATCTGTTATAGTTTTGGAGAAAAATGTGTTCATTTCATGTATGCGCGAAATGCCTTAAAAATGGCTTTAAAATGGATTTGGAGCATGGAGACGATTATCTCGGGATTGCAAGATAACCAAACAAAACTTTTAGTGGATTTCTACTTATTTTATTAAATATCATCTCCACCAAACAGGACAAGCTTGCATCTGTTATAGTTTTGGAGAAAAATGTGTTCATTTCATGTATGCGCGAAATGCCTTAAAAATGGCTTTAAAATGGATTTGGAGCATGGAGACGATTATCTCGGGATTGCAAGATAACCAAACAAAACTTTTAGTGGATTTCTACTTATTTTATTAAATATCATCTCCACCAAACAGGACAAGCTTGCATCTGTTATAGTTTTGGAGAAAAATGTGTTCATTTCATGTATGCGCGAAATGCCTTAAAAATGGCTTTAAAATGGATTTGGAGCATGGAGACGATTATCTCGGGATTGCAAGATAACCAAACAAAACTTTTAGTGGATTTCTACTTATTTTATTAAATATCATCTCCACCAAACAGGACAAGCTTGCATCTGTTATAGTTTTGGAGAAAAATGTGTTCATTTCATGTATGCGCGAAATGCCTTAAAAATGGCTTTAAAATGGATTTGGAGCATGGAGACGATTATCTCGGGATTGCAAGATAACCAAACAAAACTTTTAGTGGATTTCTACTTATTTTATTAAATATCATCTCCACCAAACAGGACAAGCTTGCATCTGTTATAGTTTTGGAGAAAAATGTGTTCATTTCATGTATGCGCGAAATGCCTTAAAAATGGCTTTAAAATGGATTTGGAGCATGGAGACGATTATCTCGGGATTGCAAGATAACCAAACAAAACTTTTAGTGGATTTCTACTTATTTTATTAAATATCATCTCCACCAAACAGGACAAGCTTGCATGTGTTATAGTTTTGGAGAAAAATGTGTTCATTTCATGTATGCGCGAAATGCCTTAAAAATGGCTTTAAAATGGATTTGGAGCATGGAGACGATTATCTCGGGATTGCAAGATAACCAAACAAAACTTTTAGTGGATTTCTACTTATTTTATTAAATATCATCTCCACCAAACAGGACAAGCTTGCATCTGTTATAGTTTTGGAGAAAAATGTGTTCATTTCATGTATGCGCGAAATGCCTTAAAAATGGCTTTAAAATGGATTTGGAGCATGGAGACGATTATCTCGGGATTGCAAGATAACCAAACAAAACTTTTAGTGGATTTCTACTTATTTTATTAAATATCATCTCCACCAAACAGGACAAGCTTGCATCTGTTATAGTTTTGGAGAAAAATGTGTTCATTTCATGTATGCGCGAAATGCCTTAAAAATGGCTTTAAAATGGATTTGGAGCATGGAGACGATTATCTCGGGATTGCAAGATAACCAAACAAAACTTTTAGTGGATTTCTACTTATTTTATTAAATATCATCTCCACCAAACAGGACAAGCTTGCATCTGTTATAGTTTTGGAGAAAAATGTGTTCATTTCATGTATGCGCGAAATGCCTTAAAAATGGCTTTAAAATGGATTTGGAGCATGGAGACGATTATCTCGGGATTGCAAGATAACCAAACAAAACGTTTAGTGGATTTCTACTTATTTTATTAAATATCATCTCCACCAAACAGGACAAGCTTGCATCTGTTATATTTTTGGAGAAAAATGTGTTCATTTCATGTATGCGCGAAATGCCTTAAAAATGGCTTTAAAATGGATTTGGAGCATGGAGACGATTATCTCGGGATTGCAAGATAACCAAACAAAACTTTTAGTGGATTTTTACTTATTTTATTAAATATCATCTCCACCAAACAGGACAAGCTTGCATGTGTTATAGTTTTGGAGAAAAATGTGTTAATTTCATGTATGCGCAAAATGCCTTTGAAATGGCTTTAAAATGGATTTGGAGCATGGAGACGATTATCTCGGGATTGCAAGATAACCAAACAAAACTTTTAGTGGATTTCTACTTATTTTATTAAATATCATCTCCACCAAACAGGACAAGCTTGCATCTGTTATAGTTTTGGAGAAAAATGTGTTCATTTCATGTATGCGCGAAATGCCTTAAAAATGGCTTTAAAATGGATTTGGAGCATGGAGACGATTATCTCGGGATTGCAAGATAACCAAACAAAACTTTTAGTGGATTTCTACTTATTTTATTAAATATCATCTCCACCAAACAGGACAAGCTTGCATCTGTTATAGTTTTGGAGAAAAATGTGTTCATTTCATGTATGCGCGAAATGCCTTAAAAATGGCTTTAAAATGGATTTGGAGCATGGAGACGATTATCTCGGGATTGCAAGATAACCAAACAAAACTTTTAGTGGATTTCTACTTATTTTATTAAATATCATCTCCACCAAACAGGACAAGCTTGCATCTGTTATAGTTTTGGAGAAAAATGTGTTCATTTCATGTATGCGCGAAATGCCTTAAAAATGGCTTTAAAATGGATTTGGAGCATGGAGACGATTATCTCGGGATTGCAAGATAACCAAACAAAACTTTTAGTGGATTTCTACTTATTTTATTAAATATCATCTCCACCAAACAGGACAAGCTTGCATCTGTTATAGTTTTGGAGAAAAATGTGTTCATTTCATGTATGCGCGAAATGCCTTAAAAATGGCTTTAAAATGGATTTGGAGCATGGAGACGATTATCTCGGGATTGCAAGATAACCAAACAAAACTTTTAGTGGATTTCTACTTATTTTATTAAATATCATCTCCACCAAACAGGACAAGCTTGCATCTGTTATAGTTTTGGAGAAAAATGTGTTCATTTCATGTATGCGCGAAATGCCTTAAAAATGGCTTTAAAATGGATTTGGAGCATGGAGACGATTATCTCGGGATTGCAATATAACCAAACAAAACTTTTAGCGGATTTCTACTTATTTTATTAAATATCATCTCCACCAAACAGGACAAGCTTGCATGTGTTATAGTTTTGGAGAAAAATGTGTTCATTTCATGTATGCGCAAAATGCCTTAAAAATGGCTTTAAAATGGATTTGGAGCATGGAGACGATTATCTCGGGATTGCAAGATAACCAAACAAAACTTTTAGTGGATTTCTACTTATTTTATTAAATATCATCTCCACCAAACAGGACAAGCTTGCATCTGTTATAGTTTTGGAGAAAAATGTGTTCATTTCATGTATGCGCGAAATGCCTTAAAAATGGCTTTAAAATGGATTTGGAGCATGGAGACGATTATCTCGGGATTGCAAGATAACCAAACAAAACTTTTAGTGGATTTCTACTTATTTTATTAAATATCATCTCCACCAAACAGGACAAGCTTGCATCTGTTATAGTTTTGGAGAAAAATGTGTTCATTTCATGTATGCGCGAAATGCCTTAAAAATGGCTTTAAAATGGATTTGGAGCATGGAGACGATTATCTCGGGATTGCAAGATAACCAAACAAAACTTTTAGTGGATTTCTACTTATTTTATTAAATATCATCTCCACCAAACAGGACAAGCTTGCATCTGTTATAGTTTTGGAGAAAAATGTGTTCATTTCATGTATGCGCAAAATGCCTTAAAAATGGCTTTAAAATGGATTTGGAGCATGGAGACGATTATCTCAGGATGGCAATATAAACAAACGAAACTTTTAGTAGATTTCTACTTATTTTATTAAATATTATCTCCACCAAACAGGACAAGCTTGCATCTGTTATAGTTTTGGAGAAAAATGTGTTCATTTCATGTATGCGCGAAATGCCTTAAAAATGGCTTTAAAATGGATTTGGAGCATGGAGACGATTATCTCGGGATTGCAAGATAACCAAACAAAACTTTTAGTGGATTTCTACTTATTTTATTAAATATCATCTCCACCAAACAGGACAAGCTTGCATCTGTTATAGTTTTGGAGAAAAATGTGTTCATTTCATGAATGCGCGAAATGCCTTAAAAATGGCTTTAAAATGGATTTGGAGCATGGAGACGATTATCTCGGGATTGCAAGATAACCAAACAAAACTTTTAGTGGATTTCTACTTATTTTATTAAATATCATCTCCACCAAACAGGACAAGCTTGCATCTGTTATAGTTTTGGAGAAAAATGTGTTCATTTCATGTATGCGCGAAATGCCTTAAAAATGGCTTTAAAATGGATTTGGAGCATGGAGACGATTATCTCGGGATTGCAAGATAACCAAACAAAACTTTTAGTGGATTTCTACTTATTTTATTAAATATCATCTCCACCAAACAGGACAAGCTTGCATCTGTTAAAGTTTTGGAGAAAAATGTGTTCATTTCATGTATGCGCGAAATGCCTTAAAAATGGCTTTAAAATGGATTTGGAGCATGGAGACGATTATCTCGGGATTGCAAGATAACCAAACAAAACTTTTAGTGGATTTCTACTTATTTTATTAAATATCATCTCCACCAAACAGGACAAGCTTGCATCTGTTATAGTTTTGGAGAAAAATGTGTTCATTTCATGTATGCGCGAAATGCCTTAAAAATGGCTTTAAAATGGATTTGGAGCATGGAGACAATTATCTCGGGATTGCAAGATAACCAAACAAAACTTTTAGTGGATTTCTACTTATTTTATTAAATATCATCTCCACCAAACAGGACAAGCTTGCATCTGTTATAGTTTTGGAGAAAAATGTGTTCATTTCATGTATGCGCGAAATGCCTTAAAAATGGCTTTAAAATGGATTTGGAGCATGGAGACGATTATCTCGGGATTGCAAGATAACCAAACAAAACTTTTAGTGGATTTCTACTTATTTTATTAAATATCATCTCCACCAAACAGGACAAGCTTGCATCTGTTATAGTTTTGGAGAAAAATGTGTTCATTTCATGTATGCGCGAAATGCCTTAAAAATGGCTTTAAAATGGATTTGGAGCATGGAGACGATTATCTCGGGATTGCAAGATAACCAAACAAAACTTTTAGTGGATTTCTACTTATTTTATTAAATATCATCTCCACCAAACAGGACAAGCTTGCATCTGTTATAGTTTTGGAGAAAAATGTGTTCATTTCATGTATGCGCGAAATGCCTTAAAAATGGCTTTAAAATGGATTTGGAGCATGGAGACGATTATCTCGGGATTGCAATATAACCAAACAAAACTTTTAGTGGATTTCTACTTATTTTATTAAATATCATCTCCACCAAACAGGACAAGCTTGCATCTGTTATAGTTTTGGAGAAAAATGTGTTCATTTCATGTATGCGCAAAATGCCTTTGAAATGGCTTTAAAATGGATTTGGAGCATGGAGACGATTATCTCGGGATTGCAAGATAACCAAACAAAACTTTTAGTGGATTTCTACTTATTTTATTAAATATCATCTCCACCAAACAGGACAAGCTTGCATCTGTTATAGTTTTGGAGAAAAATGTGTTCATTTCATGTATGCGCGAAATGCCTTAAAAATGGCTTTAAAATGGATTTGGAGCATGGAGACGATTATCTCGGGATTGCAAGATAACCAAACAAAACTTTTAGTGGATTTCTACTTATTTTATTAAATATCATCTCCACCAAACAGGACAAGCTTGCATCTGTTATAGTTTTGGAGAAAAATGTGTTCATTTCATGTATGCGCGAAATGCCTTAAAAATGGCTTTAAAATGGATTTGGAGCATGGAGACGATTATCTCGGGATTGCAATATAACCAAACAAAACGTTTAGTGGATTTCTACTTATTTTATTAAATATCATCTCCACCAAACAGGACAAGCTTGCATCTGTTATAGTTTTGGAGAAAAATGTGTTCATTTCATGTATGCGCAAAATGCCTTTGAAATGGCTTTAAAATGGATTTGGAGCATGGAGACGATTATCTCGGGATTTCAAGATAACCAAACAAAACTTTTAGTGGATTTCTACTTATTTTATTAAATATCATCTCCACCAAACAGGACAAGCTTGCATCTGTTATAGTTTTGGAGAAAAATGTGTTCATTTCATGTATGCGCGAAATGCCTTAAAAATGGCTTTAAAATGGATTTGGAGCATGGAGACGATTATCTCGGGATTGCAAGATAACCAAACAAAACTTTTAGTGGATTTCTACTTATTTTATTAAATATCATCTCCACCAAACAGGACAAGCTTGCATCTGTTATAGTTTTGGAGAAAAATGTGTTCATTTCATGTATGCGCGAAATGCCTTAAAAATGGCTTTAAAATGGATTTGGAGCATGGAGACGATTATCTCGGGATTGCAAGATAACCAAACAAAACTTTTAGTGGATTTCTACTTATTTTATTAAATATCATCTCCACCAAACAGGACAAGCTTGCATCTGTTATAGTTTTGGAGGAAAATGTGTTCATTTCATGTATGCGCGAAATGCCTTAAAAATGGCTTTAAAATGGATTTGGAGCATGGAGACGATTATCTCGGGATTGCAAGATAACCAAACAAAACTTTTAGTGGATTTCTACTTATTTTATTAAATATCATCTCCACCAAACAGGACAAGCTTGCATCTGTTATAGTTTTGGAGAAAAATGTGTTCATTTCATGTATGCGCGAAATGCCTTAAAAATGGCTTTAAAATGGATTTGGAGCATGGAGACGATTATCTCGGGATTGCAAGATAACCAAACAAAACTTTTAGTGGATTTCTACTTATTTTATTAAATATCATCTCCACCAAACAGGACAAGCTTGCATCTGTTATAGTTTTGGAGAAAAATGTGTTCATTTCATGTATGCGCGAAATGCCTTAAAAATGGCTTTAAAATGGATTTGGAGCATGGAGACGATTATCTCGGGATTGCAAGATAACCAAACAAAACTTTTAGTGGATTTCTACTTATTTTATTAAATATCATCTCCACCAAACAGGACAAGCTTGCATCTGTTATAGTTTTGGAGAAAAATGTGTTCATTTCATGTATGCGCGAAATGCCTTAAAAATGGCTTTAAAATGGATTTGGAGCATGGAGACGATTATCTCGGGATTGCAATATAACCAAACAAAACTTTTAGTGGATTTCTACTTATTTTATTAAATATCATCTCCACCAAACAGGACAAGCTTGCATCTGTTATAGTTTTGGAGAAAAATGTTTTCATTTCATGTATGCGCGAAATGCCTTAAAAATGGCTTTAAAATGGATTTGGAGCATGGAGACGATTATCTCGGGATTGCAAGATAACCAAACAAAACTTTTAGTGGATTTCTACTTATTTTATTAAATATCATCTCCACCAAACAGGACAAGCTTGCATCTGTTATAGTTTTGGAGAAAAATGTGTTCATTTCATGTATGCGCGAAATGCCTTAAAAATGGCTTTAAAATGGATTTGGAGCATGGAGACGATTATCTCGGGATTGCAAGATAACCAAACAAAACTTTTAGTGGATTTCTACTTATTTTATTAAATATCATCTCCACCAAACAGGACAAGCTTGCATCTGTTATAGTTTTGGAGAAAAATGTGTTCATTTCATGTATGCGCGAAATGCCTTAAAAATGGCTTTAAAATGGATTTGGAGCATGGAGACGATTATCTCGGGATTGCAAGATAACCAAACAAAACTTTTAGTGGATTTCTACTTATTTTATTAAATATCATCTCCACCAAACAGGACAAGCTTGCATCTGTTATAGTTTTGGAGAAAAATGTGTTCATTTCATGTATGCGCGAAATGCCTTAAAAATGGCTTTAAAATGGATTTGGAGCATGGAGACGATTATCTCGGGATTGCAAGATAACCAAACAAAACTTTTAGTGGATTTCTACTTATTTTATTAAATATCATCTCCACCAAACAGGACAAGCTTGCATCTGTTATAGTTTTGGAGAAAAATGTGTTCATTTCATGTATGCGCGAAATGCCTTAAAAATGGCTTTAAAATGGATTTGGAGCATGGAGACGATTATCTCGGGATTGCAAGTTAACCAAACAAAACTTTTAGTGGATTTCTACTTATTTTATTAAATATCATCTCCACCAAACAGGACAAGCTTGCATCTGTTATAGTTTTGGAGAAAAATGTGTTCATTTCATGTATGCGCGAAATGCCTTAAAAATGGCTTTAAAATGGATTTGGAGCATGGAGACGATTATCTCGGGATTGCAAGATAACCAAACAAAACTTTTAGTGGATTTCTACTTATTTTATTAAATATCATCTCCACCAAACAGGACAAGCTTGCATCTGTTATAGTTTTGGAGAAAAATGTGTTCATTTCATGTATGCGCGAAATGCCTTAAAAATGGCTTTAAAATAGATTTGGAGCATGGAGACGATTATCTCGGGATTGCAAGATAACCAAACAAAACTTTTAGTGGATTTCTACTTATTTTATTAAATATCATCTCCACCAAACAGGACAAGCTTGCATGTGTTATAGTTTTGGAGAAAAATGTGTTCATTTCATGTATGCGCAAAATGCCTTAAAAATGGCTTTAAAATGGATTTGGAGCATGGAGACGATTATCTCAGGATGGCAATATAAACAAACGAAACTTTTAGTAGAGTTCTACTTATTTTATTAAATATTATCTCCACCAAACAGGACAAGCTTGCATCTGTTATAGTTTTGGAGAAAAATGTGTTCATTTCATGTATGCGCGAAATGCCTTAAAAATGGCTTTAAAATGGATTTGGAGCATGGAGACGATTATCTCGGGATTGCAAGATAACCAAACAAAACTTTTAGTGGATTTCTACTTATTTTATTAAATATCATCTCCACCAAACAGGACAAGCTTGCATCTGTTATAGTTTTGGAGAAAAATGTGTTCATTTCATGTATGCGCGAAATGCCTTAAAAATGGCTTTAAAATGGATTTGGAGCATGGAGACGATTATCTCGGGATTGCAAGATAACCAAACAAAACTTTTAGTGGATTTCTACTTATTTTATTAAATATCATCTCCACCAAACAGGACAAGCTTGCATGTGTTATAGTTTTGGAGAAAAATGTGTTCATTTCATGTATGCGCAAAATGCCTTAAAAATGGCTTTAAAATGGATTTGGAGCATGGAGACGATTATCTCAGGATGGCAATATAAACAAACGAAACTTTTAGTAGATTTCTACTTATTTTATTAAATATTATCTCCACCAAACAGGACAAGCTTGCATCTGTTATAGTTTTGGAGAAAAATGTGTTCATTTCATGTATGCGCGAAATGCCTTAAAAATGGCTTTAAAATGGATTTGGAGCATGGAGACGATTATCTCGGGATTGCAAGATAACCAAACAAAACTTTTAGTGGATTTCTACTTATTTTATTAAATATCATCTCCACCAAACAGGACAAGCTTGCATCTGTTATAGTTTTGGAGAAAAATGTGTTCATTTCATGTATGCGCGAAATGCCTTAAAAATGGCTTTAAAATGGATTTGGAGCATGGAGACGATTATCTCGGGATTGCAAGATAACCAAACAAAACTTTTAGTGGATTTCTACTTATTTTATTAAATATCATCTCCACCAAACAGGACAAGCTTGCATCTGTTATAGTTTTGGAGAAAAATGTGTTCATTTCATGTATGCGCGAAATGCCTTAAAAATGGCTTTAAAATGGATTTGGAGCATGGAGACGATTATCTCGGGATTGCAAGATAACCAAACAAAACTTTTAGTGGATTTCTACTTATTTTATTAAATATCATCTCCACCAAACAGGACAAGCTTGCATCTGTTAAAGTTTTGGAGAAAAATGTGTTCATTTCATGTATGCGCGAAATGCCTTAAAAATGGCTTTAAAATGGATTTGGAGCATGGAGACGATTATCTCGGGATTGCAAGATAACCAAACAAAACTTTTAGTGGATTTCTACTTATTTTATTAAATATCATCTCCACCAAACAGGACAAGCTTGCATCTGTTATAGTTTTGGAGAAAAATGTGTTCATTTCATGTATGCGCGAAATGCCTTAAAAATGGCTTTAAAATGGATTTGGAGCATGGAGACGATTATCTCGGGATTGCAAGATAACCAAACAAAACTTTTAGTGGATTTCTACTTATTTTATTAAATATCATCTCCACCAAACAGGACAAGCTTGCATCTGTTATAGTTTTGGAGAAAAATGTGTTCATTTCATGTATGCGCGAAATGCCTTAAAAATGGCTTTAAAATGGATTTGGAGCATGGAGACGATTATCTCGGGATTGCAATATAACCAAACAAAACTTTTAGTGGATTTCTACTTATTTTATTAAATATCATCTCCACCAAACAGGACAAGCTTGCATCTGTTATAGTTTTGGAGAAAAATGTGTTCATTTCATGTATGCGCGAAATGCCTTAAAAATGGCTTTAAAATGGATTTGGAGCATGGAGACGATTATCTCGGGATTGCAAGATAACCAAACAAAACTTTTAGTGGATTTCTACTTATTTTATTAAATATCATCTCCACCAAACAGGACAAGCTTGCATCTGTTATAGTTTTGGAGAAAAATGTGTTCATTTCATGTATGCGCGAAATGCCTTAAAAATGGCTTTAAAATCGATTTGGAGCATGGAGACGATTATCTCGGGATTGCAAGATAACCAAACAAAACTTTTAGTGGATTTCTACTTATTTTATTAAATATCATCTCCACCAAACAGGACAAGCTTGCATCTGTTATAGTTTTGGAGAAAAATGTGTTCATTTCATGTATGCGCGAAATGCCTTAAAAATGGCTTTAAAATGGATTTGGAGCATGGAGACGATTATCTCGGGATTGCAATATAACCAAACAAAACTTTTAGTGGATTTCTACTTATTTTATTAAATATCATCTCCACCAAACAGGACAAGCTTGCATCTGTTATAGTTTTGGAGAAAAATGTGTTCATTTCATGTATGCGCGAAATGCCTTAAAAATGGCTTTAAAATGGATTTGGAGCATGGAGACGATTATCTCGGGATTGCAAGATAACCAAACAAAACGTTTAGTGGATTTCTACTTATTTTATTAAATATCATCTCCACCAAACAGGACAAGCTTGCATCTGTTATAGTTTTGGAGAAAAATGTGTTCATTTCATGTATGCGCGAAATGCCTAAAAAATGGCTTTAAAATGGATTTGGAGCATGGAGACGATTATCTCGGGATTGCAAGATAACCAAACAAAACTTTTAGTGGATTTCTACTTATTTTATTAAATATCATCTCCACCAAACAGGACAAGCTTGCATCTGTTATAGTTTTGGAGAAAAATGTGTTCATTTCATGTATGCGCGAAATGCCTTAAAAATGGCTTTAAAATGGATTTGGAGCATGGAGACGATTATCTCGGGATTGCAAGATAACCAAACAAAACTTTTAGTGGATTTCTACTTATTTTATTAAATATCATCTCCACCAAACAGGACAAGCTTGCATGTGTTATAGTTTTGGATAAAAATGTGTTAATTTCATGTATGCGCAAAATGCCTTTGAAATGGCTTTAAAATGGATTTGGAGCATGGAGACGATTATCTCGGGATTGCAAGATAACCAAACAAAACTTTTAGTGGATTTCTACTTATTTTATTAAATATCATCTCCACCAAACAGGACAAGCTTGCATCTGTTATAGTTTTGGAGAAAAATGTTTTCATTCCATGTATGCGCGAAATGCCTTAAAAATGGCTTTAAAATGGATTTGGAGCATGGAGACGATTATCTCGGGATTGCAAGATAACCAAACAAAACTTTTAGTGGATTTCTACTTATTTTATTAAATATCATCTCCACCAAACAGGACAAGCTTGCATCTGTTATAGTTTTGGAGAAAAATGTGTTCATTTCATGTATGCGCGAAATGCCTTAAAAATGGCTTTAAAATGGATTTGGAGCATGGAGACGATTATCTCGGGATTGCAAGATAACCAAACAAAACTTTTAGTGGATTTCTACTTATTTTATTAAATATCATCTCCACCAAACAGGACAAGCTTGCATCTGTTATAGTTTTGGAGAAAAATGTGTTCATTTCATGTATGCGCGAAATGCCTTAAAAATGGCTTTAAAATGGATTTGGAGCATGGAGACGATTATCTCGGGATTGCAAGATAACCAAACAAAACTTTTAGTGGATTTCTACTTATTTTATTAAATATCATCTCCACCAAACAGGACAAGCTTGCATCTGTTATAGTTTTGGAGAAAAATGTGTTCATTTCATGTATGCGCGAAATGCCTTAAAATGGCTTTAAAATGGATTTGGAGCATGGAGACGATTATCTCGGGATTGCAAGATAACCAAACAAAACTTTTAGTGGATTTCTACTTATTTTATTAAATATCATCTCCACCAAACAGGACAAGCTTGCATCTGTTATAGTTTTGGAGAAAAATGTGTTCATTTCATGTATGCGCGAAATGCCTTAAAAATGGCTTTAAAATGGATTTGGAGCATGGAGACGATTATCTCGGGATTGCAATATAACCAAACAAAACTTTTAGTGGATTTCTACTTATTTTATTAAATATCATCTCCACCAAACAGGACAAGCTTGCATCTGTTATAGTTTTGGAGAAAAATGTGTTCATTTCATGTATGCGCGAAATGCCTTAAAAATTGCTTTAAAATGGATTTGGAGCATGGAGACGATTATCTCGGGATTGCAAGATAACCAAATAAAACTTTTAGTGGATTTCTACTTATTTTATTAAATATCATCTCCACCAAACAGGACAAGCTTGCATCTGTTATAGTTTTGGAGAAAAATGTGTTAATTTCATGTATGCGCGAAATGCCTTAAAAATGGCTTTAAAATGGATTTGGAGCATGGAGACGATTATCTCGGGATTGCAAGATAACCAAACAAAACTTTTAGTGGATTTCTACTTATTTTATTAAATATCATCTCCACCAAACAGGACAAGCTTGCATGTGTTATAGTTTTGGAGAAAAATGTGTTCATTTCATGTATGCGCAAAATGCCTTTGAAATGGCTTTAAAATGGATTTGGAGCATGGAGACGATTATCTCAGGATGGCAATATAAACAAACGAAACTTTTAGTAGATTTCTACTTATTTTATTAAATATTATCTCCACCAAACAGGACAAGCTTGCATCTGTTATAGTTTTGGAGAAAAATGTGTTCATTTCATGTATGCGCGAAATGCCTTAAAAATGGCTTTAAAATGGATTTGGAGCATGGAGACGATTATCTCGGGATTGCAAGATAACCAAACAAAACTTTTAGTGGATTTCTACTTATTTTATTAAATATCATCTCCACCAAACAGGACAAGCTTGCATCTGTTATAGTTTTGGAGAAAAATGTGTTCATTTCATCTATGCGCGAAATGCCTTAAAAATGGCTTTAAAATGGATTTGGAGCATGGAGACGATTATCTCGGGATTGCAAGATAACCAAACAAAACTTTTAGTGGATTTCTACTTATTTTATTAAATATCATCTCCACCAAACAGGACAAGCTTGCATGTGTTATAGTTTTGGAGAAAAATGTGTTCATTTCATGTATGCGCAAAATGCCTTTGAAATGGCTTTAAAATGGATTTGGAGCATGGAGACGATTATCTCAGGATGGCAATATAAACAAACGAAACTTTTAGTAGATTTCTACTTATTTTATTAAATATTATCTCCACCAAACAGGACAAGCTTGCATCTGTTATAGTTTTGGAGAAAAATGTGTTCATTTCATGTATGCGCGAAATGCCTTAAAAATGGCTTTAAAATGGATTTGGAGCATGGAGACGATTATCTCGGGATTGCAAGATAACCAAACAAAACTTTTAGTGGATTTCTACTTATTTTATTAAATATCATCTCCACCAAACAGGACAAGCTTGCATCTGTTATAGTTTTGGAGAAAAATGTGTTCATTTCATGTATGCGCGAAATGCCTTAAAAATGGCTTTAAAATGGATTTGAGCATGGAGACGATTATCTCGGGATTGCAAGATAACCAAACAAAACTTTTAGTGGATTTCTACTTATTTTATTAAATATCATCTCCACCAAACAGGACAAGCTTGCATGTGTTATAGTTTTGGAGAAAAATGTGTTCATTTCATGTATGCACAAAATGCCTTTGAAATGGCTTTAAAATGGATTTGGAGCATGGAGACGATTATCTCAGGATGGCAATATAAACAAACGAAACTTTTAGTAGATTTCTACTTATTTTATTAAATATTATCTCCACCAAACAGGACAAGCTTGCATCTGTTATAGTTTTGGAGAAAAATGTGTTCATTTCATGTATGCGCGAAATGCCTTAAAAATGGCTTTAAAATGGATTTGGAGCATGGAGACGATTATCTCGGGATTGCAAGATAACCAAACAAAACTTTTAGTGGATTTCTACTTATTTTATTAAATATCATCTCCACCAAACAGGACAAGCTTGCATCTGTTATAGTTTTGGAGAAAAATGTGTTCATTTCATGTATGCGCGAAATGCCTTAAAAATGGCTTTAAAATGGATTTGGAGCATGGAGACGATTATCTCGGGATTGCAAGATAACCAAACAAAACTTTTAGTGGATTTCTACTTATTTTATTAAATATCATCTCCACCAAACAGGACAAGCTTGCATCTGTTATAGTTTTGGAGAAAAATGTGTTCATTTCATGTATGCGCGAAATGCCTTAAAAATGGCTTTAAAATGGATTTGGAGCATGGAGACGATTGTCTCGGGATTGCAATATAACCAAACAAAACTTTTAGTGGATTTCTACTTATTTTATTAAATATCATCTCCACCAAACAGGACAAGCTTGCATCTGATATAGTTTTGGAGAAAAATGTGTTCATTTCATGTATGCGCGAAATGCCTTAAAATGGCTTTAAAATGGATTTGGAGCATGGAGACGATTATCTCGGGATTACAAGATAACCAAACAAAACTTTTAGTGGATTTCTACTTATTTTATTAAATATCATCTCCACCAAACAGGACAAGCTTGCATCTGTTATAGTTTTGGAGAAAAATGTGTTCATTTCATGTATGCGCGAAATGCCTTAAAAATGGCTTTAAAATGGATTTGGAGCATGGAGACGATTATCTCGGGATTGCAAGATAACCAAACAAAACTTTTAGTGGATTTCTACTTATTTTATTAAATATCATCTCCACCAAACAGGACAAGCTTGCATCTGTTATAGTTTTGGAGAAAAATGTGTTCATTTCATGTATGCGCGAAATGCCTTAAAAATGGCTTTAAAATGGATTTGGAGCATGGAGACGATTATCTCGGGATTGCAAGATAACCAAACAAAACTTTTAGTGGATTTCTACTTATTTTATTAAATATCATCTCCACCAAACAGGACAAGCTTGCATGTGTTATAGTTTTGGAGAAAAATGTGTTCATTTCATGTATGCGCAAAATGCCTTTGAAATGGCTTTAAAATGGATTTGGAGCATGGAGACGATTATCTCGGGATTGCAAGATAACCAAACAAAACTTTTAGTGGATTTCTACTTATTTTATTAAATATCATCTCCACCAAACAGGACAAGCTTGCATCTGTTATAGTTTTGGAGAAAAATGTGTTCATTTCATGTATGCGCGAAATGCCTTAAAAATGACTTTAAAATGGATTTGGAGCATGGAGACGATTATCTCGGGATTGCAAGATAACCAAACAAAACTTTTAGTGGATTTCTACTTATTTTATTAAATATCATCTCCACCAAACAGGACAAGCTTGCATCTGTTATAGTTTTGGAGAAAAATGTGTTCATTTCATGTATGCGCGAAATGCCTTAAAAATGGGTTTAAAATGGATTTGGAGCATGGAGACGATTATCTCGGGATTGCAAGATAACCAAACAAAACTTTTAGTGGATTTCTACTTATTTTATTAAATATCATCTCCACCAAACAGGACAAGCTTGCATCTGTTATAGTTTTGGAGAAAAATGTGTTCATTTCATGTATGCGCGAAATGCCTTAAAAATGGCTTTAAAATGGATTTGGAGCATGGAGACGATTATCTCGGGATTGCAAGATAACCAAACAAAACTTTTAGTGGATTTCTACTTATTTTATTAAATATCATCTCCACCAAACAGGACAAGCTTGCATGTGTTATAGTTTTGGAGAAAAATGTGTTCATTTCATGTATGCGTAAAATGCCTTTGAAATGGCTTTAAAATGGATTTGGAGCATGGAGACGATTATCTCAGGATGGCAATATAAACAAACGAAACTTTTAGTAGATTTCTACTTATTTTATTAAATATTATCTCCACCAAACAGGACAAGCTTGCATCTGTTATAGTTTTGGAGAAAAATGTGTTCATTTCATGTATGCGCGAAATGCCTTAAAAATGGCTTTAAAATGGATTTGGAGCATGGAGACGATTATCTCGGGATTGCAAGATAACCAAACAAAACTTTTAGTGGATTTCTACTTATTTTATTAAATATCATCTCCACCAAACAGGACAAGCTTGCATCTGTTATAGTTTTGGAGAAAAATGTGTTCATTTCATGTATGCGCGAAATGCCTTAAAAATGGCTTTAAAATGGATTTGGAGCATGGAGACGATTATCTCGGGATTGCAAGATAACCAAACAAAACTTTTAGTGGATTTCTACTTATTTTAATTCCGCGACCTGATGGCGGCAGCTGTCCCACGTTACTCGGTCCCCAGCCGCCACTATTTCTCCCGGTGTGCCGTCCCCGCGTTGCATAACCACGTGTCACAAAACATCACACGTGCCCTGAACAACGCTGTTTCACCCAAAGTCCACCTAACCACAGACACGTGGACAAGTGCTTGTGGGCAAGGCCGCTACATCTCGTTGACGGCACACTGGGTTAATATTGTGGAAGCTGGGACCCAGTCTGAGCGAGGGACGGAACACGTCCTTCCCACACCAAGGTTTGCAGGCCCTACCTCAGTCAGTGTTTCACCCACACTCTACAGCTCCGGAATGTCATGCTCTTCAGCCTCCTCCTCCTCCTGCGCATCCTCATCCACTGTACCCTCCACACCAGTCCCAAGCTGGAAGCACTGCAGCACTGCCTCGGCGAAGCGGCAACAGGCTGTGCTGAAGCTAATCTGCATAGGTGACAAACCCCACAATGCAGAAGAGCTGTGGACAGCTCTGAAACAGCAGGCAGATCACTGGCTCACACCTCTGAACCTAAAGCCAGGAAAGGTCGTGTGTGACAATGGCCGGAACCTGGTGGCGGCTTTGAGGCGAGGCCAGCTGACACATGTTCCATGCGTGGCCCATGTGCTCAACCTCGTGGTTCAGCGGTTTCTAAAGTCATACCCAGAGCTGTCTGATCTGCTGGTAAAAGTTCGCCGCCTGTCTGCACATTTTCGAAAGTCACCTACTGCTTCAGCCGGCCTTGCCGGCTTTCAGCGCAGTTTGCATCTTCCGGCTCACAGACTGGTGTGTGATGTCCCCACGCGTTGGAATTCAACTCTGCACATGTTGGTCAGGATATGTGAGCAGAAGAGGGCAGTTGTTGAGTACCTGCATCACCTAAGCCGTCGGGAAATGGGTCAAACTCCACACATAACACCTGAGGAGTGGAGATGGATGTCCGACCTATGTACCATCCTCCAAAACTTTGAGGACTCCACCAAGATGGTGAGTGGTGATGACGCCATTATTAGCGTCACCATACCGCTACTCTGCCTTCTAAAACGGTCTCTGCTCAAAACCAAACATGATGCATTGCAGGCGGAGCGCGATGAGTTGCAGCAAGAAACAGTAGTGGGTGTGGGTGATAACACACAGCCCAGCCTCGTCTCATCACAACGTGCAGTGGAGGACTATGACGAGGAGGAGGATGAAGACATGGAGCAAATCTCCGGCCAAATTGAGGATATGACATGCACACCAGTCATATCCTCGGTTCAGCGTGGCTGGCCAGAGGACAGGGTAGATGAGGAGGAGGAGGAGGAGGAGGAGGACAGCATGTTCAGTCAACGTGTTGGTCAGGCTACTGAAGTCCTGGCTGTTAAGAGTCTGGCGCACATGGCTGACTTTATGGTAAGCTGCCTGTCTCGTGACCCTCGCGTTAAGAACATCTTGGCCGACAATCATTACTGGTTGGTAACACTGTTAGTCCCACGCTACAAGGAGAACTTTATGTCTCTTATTCCCGAGGCGGAGAGGTCAACCAAAATGCAGCAGTTCCGGAAGGCCATAGTCACGGAAGTAGGCAAAGCATTCCCCTCACAAAACGCTAGCGGCATAGGTCAGGAATCAGTGGACAACCAAGGCGTACAGCCGAGAGAGGCACAAGTCCAATCCGCCAGAGGTAGGGGAACAGTCTTTAAGATGTGGGACAGTTTTCTCAGCCCCTCACGTACCACAGCCCCTGAGGTGCGGGGTAGTGCCACAAGAAATCCTAAGTTTGCCCAGATGCTCAAGGAGTACCTTGCAGATCGAACAACTGTACTCCGACATTCCTCTGTGCCTTACAATTATTGGGTATCCAAGGTGGACACGTGGCATAAATTGGCTCTCTACGCCTTGGAAGTCCTGGCCTGCCCTGCCGCTAGCGTTTTGTCAGAGCGTGTTTTTAGTGCCGCAGGTGGAATCATTACAGATAAACGCACCCGCCTGTCAACTGAAAATGCTGACAGGCTGACTCTGATCAAGATGAACAAGGGTTGGATTGGGCCAGACTTCACCACACCACCAGCAAATGAGAGCGGAATTTAAAGTTTGTAACGGGAATTTGCCATGTACCTCCAGTCACCCATGGGTACACACTTCTGGACTTTGGATAATCGCTGGACTGCTCCTCCTTCTCCTCATGCGCCACCATGATGACCGTTACAAGAGTTAGGCCTTTGTTTCAGGTATACCCCCAGTGGTAAATTTTTTCGCCCATTCTTTGCAGAATGGACATTACAACGACAGGAGACCCGCTCCTTTGCAATGGGAACAATGTTTTGAGGCCCTCATGCACGTCTCTATGCAGGGACAACGTGGAGCCTCCCAATTTTTGGCTGCCCTGCCAAAGGGCTATACTATAATACACCCACTTCCTGACAATGGACACTTAATGTTTTGAGGCCCTCATGCACGTCTCTATCCAGGGACAACGTGGAGCCTCCCAATTTTTGGCTGCCCTGCCAAAGGGCTATACTACAAAAGACCCACTTCCTGACAATGGACACTTAATGTTTTGAGGCCCTCATGCACGTCTCTATCCAGGGACAACGTGGAGCCTCCCAATTTTTGGCTGCCCTGCCAAAGGGCTATACTACAAAAGACCCACTTCCTGACAATGGACACTTAATGTTTTGAGGCCCTCATGCACGTCTCTATCCAGGGACAACGTGGAGCCTCCCAATTTTTGGCTGCCCTGCCTAAGGGCTATACTATAATACACCCACTTCCTGACAATGGACACTTAATGTTTTGAGGCCCTCATGCACGTCTCTATCTAGGGACAACGTGGAGCCTCCCAATTTTTGGCTGCCCTGCCAAAGGGCTATACTATAATACACCCACTTCCTGACAATGGACACTTAATGTTTTGAGGCCCTCATGCACGTCTCTATCCAGGGACAACGTGGAGCCTCCCAATTTTTGGCTGCCCTGCCAAAGGGCTATACTACAAAAGACCCACTTCCTTCCAATGGGCACTTCAGGTTTACAGGCCCTCATGCACGTCTCTATCCAGGGACAATGTGGAGCCTCCCAATTTTTGGCTGCCCTGCCTAAGGGCTATACTATAATACACCCACTTCCTGACAATGGACACTTAATGTTTTGAGGCCCTCATGCATGTCTCTATCCAGGGACAACGTGGAGCCTCCCAATTTTTGGCTGCCCTGCCAAAGGGCTATACTACAAAAGACCCACTTCCTTCCAATGGGCACTTCAGGTTTACAAGCCCTCATGCACGTCTCTATCCAGGGACAACGTGGAGCCTCCCAATTTTTGGCTGCCCTGCCAAAGGGCTATACTACAAAAGACCCACTTCCTTCCAATGGGCACTTCAGGTTTACAGGCCCTCATGCACGTCTCTATCCAGGGACAACGTGGAGCCTCCCAATTTTTGGCTGCCCTGCCTAAGGGCTATACTATAATACACCCACTTCCTGACACTGGACACTTAATGTTTTGAGGCCCGCCCTCATGCACGTCTCTATCCAGGGACAACGTGGAGCCTCCCAATTTTTGTCTGCCCTGCCTAAGGGCTATACTACAATAGACCCACTTCCTTACAATGGGCACTTCAGGTTTACAGGCCATCATGCACGTCTGTATGCAGGGGCATTGGTGAACCTCACAATTTTGGACTGCCCTGGCAAAGGAAAATACTACAAAGACTCAGTTCCTCAAAATGGGCACATTAGACTCAGAGGCCTTTATGTACGTCTCTTCTCAGGGACATCGGAGTGCCACACAATGTTTTACGTAAAATCTTTCATGTATTGATCTCAAAAAGTAACATACATTAGCTCTATCTCACTATTGGGTATGTGCCCTTAACATTTCCGCTATGAAAAATCATTTTGGTGTCATTTTGGAAGGTTTTCTGGTGAGTCCGTAAAAATGGCGTAAAACGCGGACAAAATTATTCACAGCTGTGACTTTTGAGTGATAAATGCTTCAAGGGGTCTTCCCCATGCTGTTGCCATGTCATTTGAGCACTCTTCGGAGACTTTTGTGCCATTTTTAGGGTTTCTACATGCTGCCGGTGGTCATTTCACAAAAATACTCGGGTCTCCCATAGGATAACATTGGGCTCGGTGCTCGGGCCGAGTACACGAGTATCTTGGGAGGCTCGGCCCGAGCTTCGAGCACCCGAGCTTTTTAGTACTCGCTCATCACTACTAATAAACCTAAAAAATAAAAATAAATTGAATAAAAATCATGAATGTTGTGTTATAACAGGAAATTCGGTGTAAGAATGAATATCCGGGATGAGAGTTCAGCGAATGAGTTATAGAAATTGTTACAAAAAGGAGTGTGTACGGTTTATGCGTAAATTTTCAGAATGCGTACATGAAAATTATATGTATGTGAGAATGTCCCCCATGCTTTGTAAAAAGTTATTTATGAAAATGTAAATAAAATATATAAAAATGCCTAATTATTTATAATTTATGAGAAAGATATATATGTATGGAAGAATGTTATAAGGTGTCCAAGAACCATAAAGAAAAAGGGTGCATATATAATGTTAGAGGTCTAGAGTTCCACCAGGCTATATCACCCCTAAAGAAATAGAAAGAAGACCTTACTACCTGTGTACCCCAAAAAAAGCTATATTTCTTAGCCAGGATTATGGTGGAGATATGCACAAGTGAAATAAGAATATAAAGTAATACAATAAGATTATAAAACCAATATGTGTGCATTCATGCACCACCCGGTACGCTACCCTTGCCAAATTGCTCACTCTAGATCCCCACACAATCCATGAAGCCGTTCCCCCGGTCACACCGCCTGCTGCCGGTTCCCACTCATCCCTGGGGGAGTTAGGCGAGTGGTATCGAGAGCTACATGTCGGCACTGATGATACCCCCATACACCACAAGGAAGGGGTATACCGGGTGGTACAGGAGTATGAGCGGGTTTTTAGCAAGCACCCTCTAGATTTTGGGCAGATTAAAGGGGTTCAACACCACATCCCTACCGGTACACACTCCCCTATTAAAGAGAGATACAGGCCTATTCCCCCTGCGCACTACCAATGCGCCAAAGACATGTTGAGGAACATGAAGGAGGCAGGGGTTATTAGGGACAGCTGTAGTCCCTGGGCCGCTCCGTTGGTGCTGGTTAAGAAGAAGGATGGCACCATGCGGATGTGTGTGGATTACCGGAAGATTAACCAGATAACGCATAAGGATGCTTACCCTCTGCCCCACATCAAAGAGTCCCTGGCCTCGCTGAGAACCGCTAACTACTTCTCCACCCTTGACCTCACCAGCGGGTACTGGCAGGTGGCCGTGGCACCGGAAGACCGAGAGAAGACTGCCTATGGGACCGTTTTGCTGGATGATGTGATTGTGTACTCACAGACGTATGAAGCCCACCTGGAGCACCTAGCCGAGGTGTTCGCGTCCCTTGCCAAGTATGGGATGAAGTTGAAGCCCTCAAAGTGTCATCTGCTGAAACCCAGAGTGCAGTACCTAGGACATGTGGTTGGTGCGGAAGGTGTCGCCCCCAACCCCGAGAAGATCACCGCCATCCAAGACTACATAAGGTACATAAAAGGTACATAAAATGAGAATAATGGGGATAGGGGAAAATATGTGTAACTGGGTTAAAAACTGGCTCAGTGATAGGAAACAAAGGGTGGTTATTAATGGTACGTACTCGGACTGGGTCTCAGTTCATTTACTACCACATTTTCAGTCCACAATCTTGTCGCAATCAACATGAGTGGCAAAATGACAGATGCTGGTGGAAAGGGGAAGAGGCGTGGTGGAAAAGGCAAAAAAGGTTTTGTCTGTGGGGAAAGTGGCAAAGCTCCATTATCATCTGCTGAAGATAGACCATCTACCAGCAAAAGTAAGATGTCTACTACTTACCGTGGACAATCCGATGTGCTCCCTTTTTTACGGACCCGAACAACAGGAAGAAAGGTAGATGATGGGCAAAAAAGGAAAATGCTTGAATGGATCTCAAGTGGTCCAACAAGTGCCCTCTCAGCCACTTCAAGTACCGCATCCAAAAAACACCAGTCCTCTGAGTTGTCATCCCAATCACACTTGATTTCTCCCAGCTCTGAAGTCTCCATCAGCCCTGCACAGTATGGTGGAACTGAGATGGCTGAGTCTGCAGAGCTGTTCAGTCACACTATAGCCTGGGAATCAGAGGTCTGCTCCCAAGCTACAGTGAGTACAGAACAGGAAATGGTCTGCAGTGATGCCCAGAACCTTTGTGACTCTGATTCAGGCCATGAGGACCAAGTTTCTGAGCATAATGTTGACCCTTTGTCACAAACTGTAACACCTGTGGTTATAGACAATGAGGAACATACTGATAAAGATGAGACGCAGATACCCGATTGGGATGACAACTTAAATATTCGGTCAGGGCAAGAAGAGGCTCGGTCTGAGGGGGAGGGGAGTGCAAACACAACAATTGATGATGAAGTTCTAGATCCCACCTACTGTCAACCCCCAGTCAGGCACTCGAGGAGGTCAACAGAGGCGGTGGAGGAGGATGCAACCGACGACGAAGTTACCTTGCGCCTTCCTGGACAGAGTCGGAGCACTGGTAGCACGTCTACAACTGCATCCTCAGCCACCACTCTGCCTATGAGCATTATTCGGGGTGGATCAACAGGTCGCATGGCCTCTAAGCCTTGCCTAGCCTGGTCCTTTTTTGACATAGAAAAAGATCGCCCAAATCATGTGATATGTAAAATTTGTCATGATTCTCTTAGTAGAGGTCAAAACCTCAGCAGTTTGACAACTTCTTCCATGAATCGTCACATGAATAAATATCATAGGTCCCGGTGGGAAGCTCACTGTGCTGCAATGCTGCAAGAGCGAACCATCCACCGCCCGCCCCTTCCAGTGCATCCGCGCGCTCTTCATCTTCTAGGACTGTGGGGACAGCTGTCACACCTGTTTTTCCACACCAAACTTCCACCACTGTAACCGCAACAGGCAGTTTGCTTGTAAGGTCGTCAGTTGGTTTGGAAGGGGAAACAAGTGAGTGTGTACAGCTCTCTCAGACATCGATAGCACCAACGTTGGATGAAGGCAACATCATGTCTCCGCCTGCACTTTCCTCACAAACCTGCATTTTTCCAGGGACACCCTACTCAACACCGTCTACACACAGCAGCCAGATCTCTGTCCCTCAGATGTGGTCAAATAAAAGGCCACTTCCTCCGACCCATGACAAAGCTAAGAGGTTGACTCTATCCCTCTGTAAGCTGTTGGCTACCGAAATGCTGCCTTTCCGCCTAGTGGACACACAGGATTTTAGAGACCTTATGTCTGTCGCTGTGCCCCAGTACCAGATGCCTAGTCGCCACTACTTCTCTAAGAAAGGTGTGCCCGCGCTACACCAGCATGTCGCACACAACATCACCGCTTCCTTGAGAAACTCTGTGTGTTAACGGGTGCATTTCACCACCGATACTTGGACCAGTAAGCATGGACAGGGACGTTACATGTCGCTGACTGGGCACTGGGTAACTATGGTGATAGATGGTGAAGGGTCTGCTGCACAAGTCTTGCCGTCCCCACGACTTGTGTGTCAATCCTCTGTCTGTCCAAGTTCCGCCACAGCTTCTGCATCCTCCACCTCATCTGGGTCCTCCACCTCCGCCCCAAGCCTGCCTGGTCAGGCCACCAGCGTTCTCACTGCGCAGAAGGAATCACGCACAAGTGGGCGGGGCCTGTTCTTCGTGTTTCCTAAGCTAGGAGTCAGGTCTCCTTGTGTCTCTGTGATATACTTACCTATCTCTCTTCTAGAGCCGCTCCTGCCTCGCCATCCGGTCCTGCCGATTCCCGAACCCCGAACGCTGACTATCTGCCATCCCGTCAGTCCGTACCATCTCTGATCCCTGTGGTGACCCGTCCTCTCGCTCCATCGGTTCCGGACTGTTGATGTGACGATTCATGGAAGAAGTTGTCAAACTGCTGAGGTTTTGACCTCTACTAAGAGAATCATGACAAATTTTACATATCACATGATTTGGGCGATCTTTTTCTATGTCAAAAAAGGACCAGGCTAGGCAAGGCTTAGAGGCCATGCGACCTGTTGATCCACCCCGAATAATGCTCATAGGCAGAGTGGTGGCTGAGGATGCAGTTGTAGACGTGCTACCAGTGCTCCGACTCTGTCCAGGAAGGCGCAAGGTAACTTCGTCGTCGGTTGCATCCTCCTCCACCGCCTCTGTTGACCTCCTCGAGTGCCTGACTGGGGGTTGACAGTAGGTGGGATCTAGAACTTCATCATCAATTGTTGTGTTTGCACTCCCCTCCCCCTCAGACCGAGCCTCTTCTTGCCCTGACCGAATATTTAAGTTGTCATCCCAATCGGGTATCTGCGTCTCATCTTTATCAGTATGTTCCTCATTGTCTATAACCACAGGTGTTACAGTTTGTGACAAAGGGTCAACATTATGCTCAGAAACTTGGTCCTCATGGCCTGAATCAGAGTCACAAAGGTTCTGGGCATCACTGCAGACCATTTCCTGTTCTGTACTCACTGTAGCTTGGGAGCAGACCTCTGATTCCCAGGCTATAGTGTGACTGAACAGCTCTGCAGACTCAGCCATCTCAGTTCCACCATACTGTGCAGGGCTGATGGAGACTTCAGAGCTGGGAGAAATCAAGTGTGATTGGGATGACAACTCAGAGGACTGGTGTTTTTTGGATGCGGTACTTGAAGTGGCTGAGAGGGCACTTGTTGGACCACTTGAGATCCATTCAAGCATTTTCCTTTTTTGCCCATCATCTACCTTTCTTCCTGTTGTTCGTGTCCGTAAAAAAGGGAGCACATCGGATTGTCCACGGTAAGTAGTAGACATCTTACTTTTGCTGGTAGATGGTCTATCTTCAGCAGATGATAATGGAGCTTTGCCACTTTCCCCACAGACAAAACCTTTTTTGCCTTTTCCACCACGCCTCTTCCCCTTTCCACCAGCATCTGTCATTTTGCCACTCATGTTGATTGCGACAAGATTGTGGACTGAAAATGTGGTAGTAAATGAACTGAGACCCAGTCCGAATACGTACCATTAATAACCACCCTTTGTTTCCTATCACTGAGCCAGTTTTTAACCCAGTTACACATATTTTCCCCTATCCCCATTATTCTCATTTTATGTACCTTTTATGTACCTTATGTAGTCTTGGATGGCGGTGATCTTCTCGGGGTTGGGGGAGACACCTTCCGCACCAACCACATGTCCTAGGTACTGCACTCTGGGTTTCAGCAGATGACACTTTGAGGGCTTCAACTTCATCCCATACTTGGCAAGGGACGCGAACACCTCGGCTAGGTGCTCCAGGTGGGCTTCATACGTCTGTGAGTACACAATCACATCATCCAAGTACAGCAAAACGGTCCCATAGGCAGTCTTCTCTCGGTCTTCCGGTGCCACGGCCACCTGCCAGTACCCGTTGGTGAGGTCAAGGGTGGAGAAGTAGTTAGCGGTTCTCAGCGAGGCCAGGGACTCTTTGATGTGGGGCAGAGGGTAAGCATCCTTATGCATTATCTGGTTAATCTTCCGGTAATCCACACACATCCGCATGGTGCCATCCTTCTTCTTAACCAGCAACAACGGAGCGGCCCAGGGACTACAGCTGTCCCTAATAACCCCTGCCTCCTTCATGTTCCTCAACATGTCTTTGGCGCATTGGTAGTGCGCAGGGGGAATAGGCCTGTATCTCTCTTTAATAGGGGAGTGTGTACCGGTAGGGATGTGGTGTTGAACCCCTTTAATCTGCCCAAAATCTAGAGGGTGCTTGCTAAAAACCCGCTCATACTCCTGTACCACCCGGTATACCCCTTCCTTGTGGTGTATGGGGGTATCATCAGTGCCGACATGTAGCTCTCGATACCACTCGCCTAACTCCCCCAGGGATGAGTGGGAACCGGCAGCAGGCGGTGTGACCGGGGGAACGGCTTCATGGATCGTGTGGGGATCTAGAGTGAGCAATTTGGCAAGGGTAGCGTACCGGGTGGTGCATGAATGCACACATATTGGTTTTATAATCTTATTGTATTACTTTATATTCTTATTTCACTTGTGCATATCTCCACCATAATCCTGGCTAAGAAATATAGCTTTTTTTGGGGTACACAGGTAGTAAGGTCTTCTTTCTATTTCTTTAGGGGTGATATAGCCTGGTGGAACTCTAGACCTCTAACATTATATATGCACCCTTTTTCTTTATGGTTCTTGGACACCTTATAACATTCTTCCATACATATATATCTTTCTCATAAATTATAAATAATTAGGCATTTTTATATATTTTATTTACATTTTCATAAATAACTTTTTACAAAGCATGGGGGACATTCTCACATACATATAATTTTCATGTACGCATTCTGAAAATTTACGCATAAACCGTACACACTCCTTTTTGTAACAATTTCTATAACTCATTCGCTGAACTCTCATCCCGGATATTCATTCTTACACCGAATTTCCTGTTATAACACAACATTCATGATTTTTATTCAATTTATTTTTATTTTTTAGGTTTATTAGTAGTGATGAGCGAGTACTAAAAATCTCGGGTGCTCGAAGCTCGGGCCGAGCCTCCCAAGATACTCGTGTACTCACTCGGCCCGAGCACCGAGCCCAATGTTATCCTATGGGAGACCCGAGTATTTTTGTGAAATGACCACCGGCAGCATGTAGAAACCCTAAAAATGGCACAAAAGTCTCCGAAGAGTGCTCAAATGACATGGCAACAGCATGGGGAAGACCCCTTGAAGCATTTATCACTCAAAAGTCACAGCTGTGAATAATTTTGTCTGCGTTTTACGCCATTTTTACGGACTCACCAGAAAACCTTCCAAAATGACACCAAAATGATTTTTCATAGCGGAAATGTTAAGGGCACATACCCAATAGTGAGATAGAGCTAATGTATGTTACTTTTTGAGATCAATACATGAAAGATTTTACGTAAAACATTGTGTGGCACTCCGATGTCCCTGAGAAGAGACGTACATAAAGGCCTCTGAGTCTAATGTGCCCATTTTGAGGAACTGAGTCTTTGTAGTATTTTCCTTTGCCAGGGCAGTCCAAAATTGTGAGGTTCACCAATGCCCCTGCATACAGACGTGCATGATGGCCTGTAAACCTGAAGTGCCCATTGTAAGGAAGTGGGTCTATTGTAGTATAGCCCTTAGGCAGGGCAGCCAAAAATTGGGAGGCTCCACGTTGTCCCTGGATAGAGACGTGCATGAGGGCCTCAAAACATTAAGTGTCCAGTGTCAGGAAGTGGGTGTATTATAGTATAGCCCTTAGGCAGGGCAGCCAAAAATTGGGAGGCTCCACGTTGTCCCTGGATAGAGACGTGCATGAGGGCCTGTAAACCTGAAGTGCCCATTGGAAGGAAGTGGGTCTTTTGTAGTATAGCCCTTTGGCATTGGCAGCCAAAAATTGGGAGGCTCCACGTTGTCCCTGGATAGAGACGTGCATGAGGGCTTGTAAACCTGAAGTGCCCATTGGAAGGAAGTGGGTCTTTTGTAGTATAGCCCTTTGGCAGGGCAGCCAAAAATTGGGAGGCTCCACGTTGTCCCTGGATAGAGACATGCATGAGGGCCTCAAAACATTAAGTGTCCATTGTCAGGAAGTGGGTGTATTATAGTATAGCCCTTAGGCAGGGCAGCCAAAAATTGGGAGGCTCCACGTTGTCCCTGGATAGAGACGTGCATGAGGGCCTGTAAACCTGAAGTGCCCATTGGAAGGAAGTGGGTCTTTTGTAGTATAGCCCTTTGGCAGGGCAGCCAAAAATTGGGAGGCTCCACGTTGTCCCTGGATAGAGACGTGCATGAGGGCCTCAAAACATTAAGTGTCCATTGTCAGGAAGTGGGTGTATTATAGTATAGCCCTTTGGCAGGGCAGCCAAAAATTGGGAGGCTCCACGTTGTCCCTAGATAGAGACGTGCATGAGGGCCTCAAAACATTAAGTGTCCATTGTCAGGAAGTGGGTGTATTATAGTATAGCCCTTAGGCAGGGCAGCCAAAAATTGGGAGGCTCCACGTTGTCCCTGGATAGAGACGTGCATGAGGGCCTCAAAACATTAAGTGTCCATTGTCAGGAAGTGGGTCTTTTGTAGTATAGCCCTTTGGCAGGGCAGCCAAAAATTGGGAGGCTCCACGTTGTCCCTGGATAGAGACGTGCATGAGGGCCTCAAAACATTAAGTGTCCATTGTCAGGAAGTGGGTCTTTTGTAGTATAGCCCTTTGGCAGGGCAGCCAAAAATTGGGAGGCTCCACGTTGTCCCTGGATAGAGACGTGCATGAGGGCCTCAAAACATTAAGTGTCCATTGTCAGGAAGTGGGTGTATTATAGTATAGCCCTTAGGCAGGGCAGCCAAAAATTGGGAGGCTCCACGTTGTCCCTGGATAGAGACGTGCATGAGGGCCTCAAAACATTAAGTGTCCATTGTCAGGAAGTGGGTCTTTTGTAGTATAGCCCTTTGGCAGGGCAGCCAAAAATTGGGAGGCTCCACGTTGTCCCTGGATAGAGACGTGCATGAGGGCCTCAAAACATTAAGTGTCCATTGTCAGGAAGTGGGTGTATTATAGTATAGCCCTTTGGCAGGGCAGCCAAAAATTGGGAGGCTCCACGTTGTCCCTGCATAGAGACGTGCATGAGGGCCTCAAAACATTGTTCCCATTGCAAAGGAGCGGGTCTCCTGTCGTTGTAATGTCCATTCTGCAAAGAATGGGCCAAAAAATTTACCACTGGGGGTATACCTGAAACAAAGGCCTAACTCTTGTAACGGTCATCATGGTGGCGCATGAGGAGAAGGAGGAGCAGTCCAGCGATTATCCAAAGTCCAGAAGTGTGTACCCATGGGTGACTGGAGGTACATGGCAAATTCCCGTTACAAACTTTAAATTCCGCTCTCATTTGCTGGTGGTGTGGTGAAGTCTGGCCCAATCCAACCCTTGTTCATCTTGATCAGAGTCAGCCTGTCAGCATTTTCAGTTGACAGGCGGGTGCGTTTATCTGTAATGATTCCACCTGCGGCACTAAAAACACGCTCTGACAAAACGCTAGCGGCAGGGCAGGCCAGGACTTCCAAGGCGTAGAGAGCCAATTTATGCCACGTGTCCACCTTGGATACCCAATAATTGTAAGGCACAGAGGAATGTCGGAGTACAGTTGTTCGATCTGCAAGGTACTCCTTGAGCATCTGGGCAAACTTAGGATTTCTTGTGGCACTACCCCGCACCTCAGGGGCTGTGGTACGTGAGGGGCTGAGAAAACTGTCCCACATCTTAAAGACTGTTCCCCTACCTCTGGCGGATTGGACTTGTGCCTCTCTCGGCTGTACGCCTTGGTTGTCCACTGATTCCTGACCTATGCCGCTAGCGTTTTGTGAGGGGAATGCTTTGCCTACTTCCGTGACTATGGCCTTCCGGAACTGCTGCATTTTGGTTGACCTCTCCGCCTCGGGAATAAGAGACATAAAGTTCTCCTTGTAGCGTGGGTCTAACAGTGTTACCAACCAGTAATGATTGTCGGCCAAGATGTTCTTAACGCGAGGGTCACGAGACAGGCAGCTTACCATAAAGTCAGCCATGTGCGCCAGACTCTTAACAGCCAGGACTTCAGTAGCCTGACCAACACGTTGACTGAACATGCTGTCCTCCTCCTCCTCCTCCTCCTCCTCCTCATCTACCCTGTCCTCTGGCCAGCCACGCTGAACCGAGGATATGACTGGTGTGCATGTCATATCCTCAATTTGGCCGGAGATTTGCTCCATGTCTTCATCCTCCTCCTCGTCATAGTCCTCCACTGCACGTTGTGATGAGACGAGGCTGGGCTGTGTGTTATCACCCACACCCACTACTGTTTCTTGCTGCAACTCATCGCGCTCCGCCTGCAATGCATCATGTTTGGTTTTGAGCAGAGACCGTTTTAGAAGGCAGAGTAGCGGTATGGTGACGCTAATAATGGCGTCATCACCACTCACCATCTTGGTGGAGTCCTCAAAGTTTTGGAGGATGGTACATAGGTCGGACATCCATCTCCACTCCTCAGGTGTTATGTGTGGAGTTTGACCCATTTCCCGACGGCTTAGGTGATGCAGGTACTCAACTGCCCTCTTCTGCTCACATATCCTGACCAACATGTGCAGAGTTGAATTCCAACGCGTGGGGACATCACACACCAGTCTGTGAGCCGGAAGATGCAAACTGCGCTGAAAGCCGGCAAGGCCGGCTGAAGCAGTAGGTGACTTTCGAAAATGTGCAGACAGGCGGCGAACTTTTACCAGCAGATCAGACAGCTCTGGGTATGACTTTAGAAACCGCTGAACCACGAGGTTGAGCACATGGGCCACGCATGGAACATGTGTCAGCTGGCCTCGCCTCAAAGCCGCCACCAGGTTCCGGCCATTGTCACACACGACCTTTCCTGGCTTTAGGTTCAGAGGTGTGAGCCAGTGATCTGCCTGCTGTTTCAGAGCTGTCCACAGCTCTTCTGCATTGTGGGGTTTGTCACCTATGCAGATTAGCTTCAGCACAGCCTGTTGCCGCTTCGCCGAGGCAGTGCTGCAGTGCTTCCAGCTTGGGACTGGTGTGGAGGGTACAGTGGATGAGGATGCGCAGGAGGAGGAGGAGGCTGAAGAGCATGACATTCCGGAGCTGTAGAGTGTGGGTGAAACACTGACTGAGGTAGGGCCTGCAAACCTTGGTGTGGGAAGGACGTGTTCCGTCCCTCGCTCAGACTGGGTCCCAGCTTCCACAATATTAACCCAGTGTGCCGTCAACGAGATGTAGCGGCCTTGCCCACAAGCACTTGTCCACGTGTCTGTGGTTAGGTGGACTTTGGGTGAAACAGCGTTGTTCAGGGCACGTGTGATGTTTTGTGACACGTGGTTATGCAACGCGGGGACGGCACACCGGGAGAAATAGTGGCGGCTGGGGACCGAGTAACGTGGGACAGCTGCCGCCATCAGGTCGCGGAATTAAAATAAGTAGAAATCCACTAAAAGTTTTGTTTGGTTATCTTGCAATCCCGAGATAATCGTCTCCATGCTCCAAATCCATTTTAAAGCCATTTTTAAGGCATTTCGCGCATACATGAAATGAACACATTTTTCTCCAAAACTATAAGAGATGCAAGCTTGTCCTGTTTGGTGGAGATGATATTTAATAAAATAAGTAGAAATCCACTAAAAGTTTTGTTTGGTTATCTTGCAATCCCGAGATAATCGTCTCCATGCTCCAAATCCATTTTAAAGCCATTTTTAAGGCATTTCGCGCATACATGAAATGAACACATTTTTCTCCAAAACTATAACAGATGCAAGCTTGTCCTGTTTGATGGAGATAATATTTAATAAAATAAGTAGAAATCTACTAAAAGTTTCGTTTGTTTATATTGCCATCCTGAGATAATCGTCTCCATGCTCCAAATCCATTTTAAAGCCATTTCAAAGGCATTTTGCGCATACATGAAATGAACACATTTTTCTCCAAAACTATAACACATGCAAGCTTGTCCTGTTTGGTGGAGATGATATTTAATAAAATAAGTAGAAATCCACTAAAAGTTTTGTTTGGTTATCTTGCAATCCCGAGATAATCGTCTCCATGCTCCAAATCCATTTTAAAGCCATTTTTAAGGCATTTCGCGCATACATGAAATGAACACATTTTTCTCCAAAACTATAACAGATGCAAGCTTGTCCTGTTTGGTGGAGATGATATTTAATAAAATAAGTAGAAATCCACTAAAAGTTTTGTTTGGTTATCTTGCAATCCCGAGATAATCGTCTCCATGCTCCAAATCCATTTTAAAGCCATTTTTAAGGCATTTCGCGCATACATGAAATGAACACATTTTTCTCCAAAACTATAACAGATGCAAGCTTGTCCTGTTTGGTGGAGATGATATTTAATAAAATAAGTAGAAATCCACTAAAAGTTTTGTTTGGTTATCTTGCAATCCCGAGATAATCGTCTCCATGCTCCAAATCCATTTTAAAGCCATTTTTAAGGCATTTCGCGCATACATGAAATGAACACATTTTTCTCCAAAACTATAACAGATGCAAGCTTGTCCTGTTTGGTGGAGATGATATTTAATAAAATAAGTAGAAATCCACTAAAAGTTTTGTTTGGTTATCTTGCAATCCCGAGATAATCGTCTCCATGCTCCAAATCCATTTTAAAGCCATTTCAAAGGCATTTTGCGCATACATGAAATGAACACATTTTTCTCCAAAACTATAACACATGCAAGCTTGTCCTGTTTGGTGGAGATGATATTTAATAAAAATAAGTAGAAATCCACTAAAAGTTTTGTTTGGCTATCTTGCAATCCCGAGATAATCGTCTCCATGCTCCAAATCCATTTTAAAGCCATTTTTAAGGCATTTCGCGCATACATGAAATGAACACATTTTTCTCCAAAACTATAACAGATGCAAGCTTGTCCTGTTTGGTGGAGATGATATTTAATAAAATAAGTAGAAATCCACTAAAAGTTTTGTTTGGTTATCTTGCAATCCCGAGATAATCGTCTCCATGCTCCAAATCCATTTTAAAGCCATTTTTAAGGCATTTCGCGCATACATGAAATGAACACATTTTTCTCCAAAACTATAACAGATGCAAGCTTGTCCTGTTTGGTGGAGATGATATTTAATAAAATAAGTAGAAATCCACTAAAAGTTTTGTTTGGTTATCTTGCAATCCCGAGATAATCGTCTCCATGCTCCAAATCCATTTTAAAGCCATTTTTAAGGCATTTCGCGCATACATGAAATGAACACATTTTTCTCCAAAACTATAACAGATGCAAGCTTGTCCTGTTTGGTGGAGATGATATTTAATAAAATAAGTAGAAATCCACTAAAAGTTTTGTTTGGTTATATTGCAATCCCGAGACAATCGTCTCCATGCTCCAAATCCATTTTAAAGCCATTTTTAAGGCATTTCGCGCATACATGAAATGAACACATTTTTCTCCAAAACTATAACAGATGCAAGCTTGTCCTGTTTGGTGGAGATGATATTTAATAAAATAAGTAGAAATCCACTAAAAGTTTTGTTTGGTTATCTTGCAATCCCGAGATAATCGTCTCCATGCTCCAAATCCATTTTAAAGCCATTTTTAAGGCATTTCGCGCATACATGAAATGAACACATTTTTCTCCAAAACTATAACAGATGCAAGCTTGTCCTGTTTGGTGGAGATGATATTTAATAAAATAAGTAGAAATCCACTAAAAGTTTTGTTTGGTTATCTTGCAATCCCGAGATAATCGTCTCCATGCTCCAAATCCATTTTAAAGCCATTTTTAAGGCATTTCGCGCATACATGAAATGAACACATTTTTCTCCAAAACTATAACAGATGCAAGCTTGTCCTGTTTGGTGGAGATAATATTTAATAAAATAAGTAGAAATCTACTAAAAGTTTCGTTTGTTTATATTGCCATCCTGAGATAATCGTCTCCATGCTCCAAATCCATTTTAAAGCCATTTCAAAGGCATTTTGCGCATACATGAAATGAACACATTTTTCTCCAAAACTATAACACATGCAAGCTTGTCCTGTTTGGTGGAGATGATATTTAATAAAATAAGTAGAAATCCACTAAAAGTTTTGTTTGGTTATCTTGCAATCCCGAGATAATCGTCTCCATGCTCCAAATCCATTTTAAAGCCATTTTTAAGGCATTTCTCGCATACATGAAATGAACACATTTTTCTCCAAAACTATAACAGATGCAAGCTTGTCCTGTTTGGTGGACATGATATTTAATAAAATAAGTAGAAATCCACTAAAAGTTTTGTTTGGTTATCTTGCAATCCCGAGATAATCGTCTCCATGCTCCAAATCCATTTTAAAGCCATTTTTAAGGCATTTCGCGCATACATGAAATGAACACATTTTTCTCCAAAACTATAACAGATGCAAGCTTGTCCTGTTTGGTGGAGATAATATTTAATAAAATAAGTAGAAATCTACTAAAAGTTTCGTTTGTTTATATTGCCATCCTGAGATAATCGTCTCCATGCTCCAAATCCATTTTAAAGCCATTTCAAAGGCATTTTGCGCATACATGAAATGAACACATTTTTCTCCAAAACTATAACACATGCAAGCTTGTCCTGTTTGGTGGAGATGATATTTAATAAAATAAGTAGAAATCCACTAAAAGTTTTGTTTGGTTATCTTGCAATCCCGAGATAATCGTCTCCATGCTCCAAATCCATTTTAAAGCCATTTTTAAGGCATTTCGCGCATACATGAAATGAACACATTTTTCTCCAAAACTATAACAGATGCAAGCTTGTCCTGTTTGGTGGACATGATATTTAATAAAATAAGTAGAAATCCACTAAAAGTTTTGTTTGGTTATCTTGCAATCCCGAGATAATCGTCTCCATGCTCCAAATCCATTTTAAAGCCATTTCTAAGGCATTTCGCGCATACATGAAATGAACACATTTTTCTCCAAAACTATAACAGATGCAAGCTTGTCCTGTTTGGTGGAGATGATATTTAATAAAATAAGTAGAAATCCACTAAAAGTTTTGTTTGGTTATCTTGCAATCCCGAGATAATCGTCTCCATGCTCCAAATCCATTTTAAAGCCATTTTTAAGGCATTTCGCGCATACATGAAATGAACACATTTTTCTCCAAAACTATAACAGATGCAAGCTTGTCCTGTTTGGTGGAGATGATATTTAATAAAATAAGTAGAAATCCACTAAAAGTTTTGTTTGGTTATCTTGCAATCCCGAGATAATCGTCTCCATGCTCCAAATCCATTTTAAAGCCATTTTTAAGGCATTTCGCGCATACATGAAATGAACACATTTTTCTCCAAAACTATAACAGATGCAAGCTTCTCCTGTTTGGTGGAGATGATATTTAATAAAATAAGTAGAAATCCACTAAAAGTTTTGTTTGGTTATCTTGCAATCCCGAGATAATCGTCTCCATGCTCCAAATCCATTTTAAAGCCATTTTTAAGGCATTTCGCGCATACATGAAATGAACACATTTTTCTCCAAAACTATAACAGATGCAAGCTTGTCCTGTTTGGTGGAGATGATATTTAATAAAATAAGTAGAAATCCACTAAAAGTTTTGTTTGGTTATATTGCAATCCCGAGATAATCGTCTCCATGCTCCAAATCCATTTTAAAGCCATTTTTAAGGCATTTCGCGCATACATGAAATGAACACATTTTTCTCCAAAACTATAACAGATACAAGCTTGTCCTGTTTGGTGGAGATGATATTTAATAAAATAAGTAGAAATCCACTAAAAGTTTTGTTTGGTTATCTTGCAATCCCGAGATAATCGTCTCCATGCTCCAAATCCATTTTAAAGCCATTTTTAAGGCATTTCGCGCATACATGAAATGAACACATTTTTCTCCAAAACTATAACAGATGCAAGCTTGTCCTGTTTGGTGGAGATAATATTTAATAAAATAAGTAGAAATCTACTAAAAGTTTCGTTTGTTTATATTGCCATCCTGAGATAATCGTCTCCATGCTCCAAATCCATTTTAAAGCCATTTCAAAGGCATTTTGCGCATACATGAAATGAACACATTTTTCTCCAAAACTATAACACATGCAAGCTTGTCCTGTTTGGTGGAGATGATATTTAATAAAATAAGTAGAAATCCACTAAAAGTTTTGTTTGGTTATCTTGCAATCCCGAGATAATCGTCTCCATGCTCCAAATCCATTTTAAAGCCATTTTTAAGGCATTTCGCGCATACATGAAATGAACACATTTTTCTCCAAAACTATAACAGATGCAAAGCTTGTCCTGTTTGGTGGAGATGATATTTAATAAAATAAGTAGAAATCCACTAAAAGTTTTGTTTGGTTATCTTGCAATCCCGAGATAATCGTCTCCATGCTCCAAATCCATTTTAAAGCCATTTTTAAGGCATTTCGCGCATACATGAAATGAACACATTTTTCTCCAAAACTATAACAGATGCAAGCTTGTCCTGTTTGGAGGAGATGATATTTAATAAAATAAGTAGAAATCCACTAAAAGTTTTGTTTGGTTATCTTGCAATCCCGAGATAATCGTCTCCATGCTCCAAATCCATTTTAAAGCCATTTTTAAGGCATTTCGCGCATACATGAAATGAACACATTTTTCTCCAAAACTATAACAGATGCAAGCTTGTCCTGTTTGGTGGAGATGATATTTAATAAAATAAGTAGAAATCCACTAAAAGTTTTGTTTGGTTATCTTGCAATCCCGAGATAATCGTCTCCATGCTCCAAATCCATTTTAAAGCCATTTCAAAGGCATTTTGCGCATATATGAAATGAACACATTTTTCTCCAAAACTATAACACATGCAAGCTTGTCCTGTTTGGTGGAGATGATATTTAATAAAATAAGTAGAAATCCACTAAAAGTTTTGTTTGGTTATCTTGCAATCCCGAGATAATCGTCTCCATGCTCCAAATCCATTTTAAAGCCATTTTTAAGGCATTTCGCGCATACATGAAATGAACACATTTTTCTCCAAAACTATAACAGATGCAAGCTTGTCCTGTTTGGTGGAGATGATATTTAATAAAATAAGTAGAAATCCACTAAAAGTTTTGTTTGGTTATCTTGCAATCCCGAGATAATCGTCTCCATGCTCCAAATCCATTTTAAAGCCATTTTTAAGGCATTTCGCGCATACATGAAATGAACACATTTTTCTCCAAAACTATAACAGATGCAAGCTTGTCCTGTTTGGTGGAGATGATATTTAATAAAATAAGTAGAAATCCACTAAACGTTTTGTTTGGTTATCTTGCAATCCCGAGATAATCGTCTCCATGCTCCAAATCCATTTTAAAGCCATTTTTAAGGCATTTCGCGCATACATGAAATGAACACATTTTTCTCCAAAACTATAACAGATGCAAGCTTGTTTTGTTTGGTGGAGATGATATTTAATAAAATAAGTAGAAATCCACTAAAAGTTTTGTTTGGTTATATTGCAATCCCGAGATAATCGTCTCCATGCTCCAAATCCATTTTAAAGCCATTTTTAAGGCATTTCGCGCATACATGAAATGAACACATTTTTCTCCAAAACTATAACAGATGCAAGCTTGTCCTGTTTGGTGGAGATGATATTTAATAAAATAAGTAGAAATCCACTAAAAGTTTTGTTTGGTTATCTTGCAATCCCGAGATAATCGTCTCCATGCTCCAAATCCATTTTAAAGCCATTTTTAAGGCATTTCGCGCATACATGAAATGAACACATTTTTCTCCAAAACTATAACAGATGCAAGCTTGTCCTGTTTGGTGGAGATGATATTTAATAAAATAAGTAGAAATCCACTAAAAGTTTTGTTTGGTTATCTTGCAATCCCGAGATAATCGTCTCCATGCTCCAAATCCATTTTAAAGCCATTTTTAAGGCATTTCGCGCATACATGAAATGAACACATTTTTCTCCAAAACTATAACAGATGCAAGCTTGTCCTGTTTGGTGGAGATGATATTTAATAAAATAAGTAGAAATCCACTAAAAGTTTTGTTTGGTTATCTTGCAATCCCGAGATAATCGTCTCCATGCTCCAAATCCATTTTAAAGCCATTTTTAAGGCATTTCGCGCATACATGAAATGAACACATTTTTCTCCAAAACTATAACAGATGCAAGCTTGTCCTGTTTGGTGGAGATGATATTTAATAAAATAAGTAGAAATCCACTAAAAGTTTTGTTTGGTTATCTTGCAATCCCGAGATAATCGTCTCCATGCTCCAAATCCATTTTAAAGCCATTTTTAAGGCATTTCGCGCATACATGAAATGAACACATTTTTCTCCAAAACTATAACAGATGCAAGCTTGTCCTGTTTGGTGGAGATAATATTTAATAAAATAAGTAGAAATCTACTAAAAGTTTCGTTTGTTTATATTGCCATCCTGAGATAATCGTCTCCATGCTCCAAATCCATTTTAAAGCCATTTCAAAGGCATTTTGCGCATACATGAAATGAACACATTTTTCTCCAAAACTATAACACATGCAAGCTTGTCCTGTTTGGTGGAGATGATATTTAATAAAATAAGTAGAAATCCACTAAAAGTTTTGTTTGGTTATCTTGCAATCCCGAGATAATCGTCTCCATGCTCCAAATCCATTTTAAAGCCATTTTTAAGGCATTTCGCGCACACATGAAATGAACACATTTTTCTCCAAAACTATAACAGATGCAAGCTTGTCCTGTTTGGTGGAGATGATATTTAATAAAATAAGTAGAAATCCACTAAAAGTTTTGTTTGGTTATCTTGCAATCCCGAGATAATCGTCTCCATGCTCCAAATCCATTTTAAAGCCATTTTTAAGGCATTTCGCGCATACATGAAATGAACACATTTTTCTCCAAAACTATAACAGATGCAAGCTTGTCCTGTTTGGTGGAGATGATATTTAATAAAATAAGTAGAAATCCACTAAAAGTTTTGTTTGGTTATATTGCAATCCCGAGATAATCGTCTCCATGCTCCAAATCCATTTTAAAGCCATTTTTAAGGCATTTCGCGCATACATGAAATGAACACATTTTTCTCCAAAACTATAACAGATGCAAGCTTGTCCTGTTTGGTGGAGATGATATTTAATAAAATAAGTAGAAATCCACTAAAAGTTTTGTTTGGTTATCTTGCAATCCCGAGATAATCGTCTCCATGCTCCAAATCCATTTTAAAGCCATTTTTAAGGCATTTCGCGCATACATGAAATGAACACATTTTTCTCCAAAACTATAACAGATGCAAGCTTGTCCTGTTTGGTGGAGATGATATTTAATAAAATAAGTAGAAATCCACTAAAAGTTTTGTTTGGTTATCTTGCAATCCCGAGATAATCGTCTCCATGCTCCAAATCCATTTTAAAGCCATTTTTAAGGCATTTCGCGCATACATGAAATGAACACATTTTTCTCCAAAACTATAACAGATGCAAGCTTGTCCTGTTTGGTGGAGATGATATTTAATAAAATAAGTAGAAATCCACTAAAAGTTTTGTTTGGTTATCTTGCAATCCCGAGATAATCGTCTCCATGCTCCAAATCCATTTTAAAGCCGTTTTTAAGGCATTTCGCGCATACATGAAATGAACACATTTTTCTCCAAAACTATAACAGATGCAAGCTTGTCCTGTTTGGTGGAGATGATATTTAATAAAATAAGTAGAAATCCACTAAAAGTTTTGTTTGGTTATCTTGCAATCCCGAGATAATCGTCTCCATGCTCCAAATCCATTTTAAAGCCATTTTTAAGGCATTTCGCGCATACATGAAATGAACACATTTTTCTCCAAAACTATAACAGATGCAAGCTTGTCCTGTTTGGTGGAGATGATATTTAATAAAATAAGTAGAAATCCACTAAAAGTTTTGTTTGGTTATCTTGCAATCCCGAGATAATCGTCTCCATGCTCCAAATCCATTTTAAAGCCATTTTTAAGGCATTTCGCGCATACATGAAATGAACACATTTTTCTCCAAAACTATAACAGATGCAAGCTTGTCCTGTTTGGTGGAGATGATATTTAATAAAATAAGTAGAAATCCACTAAATGTTTTGTTTGGTTATATTGCAATCCCGAGATAATCGTCTCCATGCTCCAAATCCATTTTAAAGCCATTTTTAAGGCATTTCGCGCATACATGAAATGAACACATTTTTCTCCAAAACTATAACAGATGCAAGCTTGTCCTGTTTGGTGGAGATGATATTTAATAAAATAAGTAGACATACACTAAAAGTTTTGTTTGGTTATCTTGCAATCCCGAGATAATCGTCTCCATGCTCCAAATCCATTTTAAAGCCATTTTTAAGGCATTTCGCGCATACATGAAATGAACACATTTTTCTCCAAAACTATAACAGATGCAAGCTTGTCCTGTTTGGTGGAGATGATATTTAATAAAATAAGTAGAAATCCACTAAAAGTTTTGTTTGGTTATCTTGCAATCCCGAGATAATCGTCTCCATGCTCCAAATCCATTTTAAAGCCATTTTTAAGGCATTTCGCGCATACATGAAATGAACACATTTTTCTCCAAAACTATAACAGATGCAAGCTTGTCCTGTTTGGTGGAGATGATATTTAATAAAATAAGTAGAAATCCACTAAAAGTTTTGTTTGGTTATCTTGCAATCCCGAGATAATCGTCTCCATGCTCCAAATCCATTTTAAAGCCATTTTTAAGGCATTTCGCGCATACATGAAATGAACACATTTTTCTCCAAAACTATAACAGATGCAAGCTTGTCCTGTTTGGTGGAGATAATATTTAATAAAATAAGTAGAAATCTACTAAAAGTTTCGTTTGTTTATATTGCCATCCTGAGATAATCGTCTCCATGCTCCAAATCCATTTTAAAGCCATTTTTAAGGCATTTCGCGCATACATGAAATGAACACATTTTTCTCCAAAACTATAACAGATGCAAGCTTGTCCTGTTTGGTGGAGATGATATTTAATAAAATAAGTAGAAATCCACTAAAAGTTTTGTTTGGTTATCTTGCAATCCCGAGATAATCGTCTCCATGCTCCAAATCCATTTTAAAGCCATTTTTAAGGCATTTCGCGCATACATGAAATGAACACATTTTTCTCCAAAACTATAACAGATGCAAGCTTGTCCTGTTTGGTGGAGATGATATTTAATAAAATAAGTAGAAATCCACTAAAAGTTTTGTTTGGTTATATTGCAATCCCGAGATAATCGTCTCCATGCTCCAAATCCATTTTAAAGCCATTTTTAAGGCATTTCGCGCATACATGAAATGAACACATTTTTCTCCAAAACTATAACAGATGCAAGCTTGTCCTGTTTGGTGGAGATGATATTTAATAAAATAAGTAGAAATCCACTAAAAGTTTTGTTTGGTTATCTTGCAATCCCGAGATAATCGTCTCCATGCACCAAATCCATTTTAAAGCCATTTTTAAGGCATTTCGCGCATACATGAAATGAACACATTTTTCTCCAAAACTATAACAGATGCAAGCTTGTCCTGTTTGGTGGAGATAATATTTAATAAAATAAGTAGAAATCTACTAAAAGTTTCGTTTGTTTATATTGCCATCCTGAGATAATTGTCTCCATGCTCCAAATCCATTTTAAAGCCATTTCAAAGGCATTTTGCGCATACATGAAATGAACACATTTTTCTCCAAAACTATAACACATGCAAGCTTGTCCTGTTTGGTGGAGATGATATTTAATAAAATAAGTAGAAATCCAATAAAAGTTTTGTTTGGTTATCTTGCAATCCCGAGATAATCGTCTCCATGCTCCAAATCCATTTTAAAGCCATTTTTAAGGCATTTCGCGCATACATGAAATGAACACATTTTTCTCCAAAACTATAACAGATGCAAGCTTGTCCTGTTTGGTGGAGATGATATTTAATAAAATAAGTAGACATACACTAAAAGTTTTGTTTGGTTATCTTGCAATCCCGAGATAATCGTCTCCATGCTCCAAATCCATTTTAAAGCCATTTTTAAGGCATTTCGCGCATACATGAAATGAACACATTTTTCTCCAAAACTATAACAGATGCAAGCTTGTCCTGTTTGGTGGAGATGATATTTAATAAAATAAGTAGAAATCCACTAAAAGTTTTGTTTGGTTATCTTGCAATCCCGAGATAATCGTCTCCATGCTCCAAATCCATTTTAAAGCCATTTTTAAGGCATTTCGCGCATACATGAAATGAACACATTTTTCTCCAAAACTATAACAGATGCAAGCTTGTCCTGTTTGGTGGAGATGATATTTAATAAAATAAGTAGAAATCCACTAAAAGTTTTGTTTGGTTATCTTGCAATCCCGAGATAATCGTCTCCATGCTCCAAATCCATTTTAAAGCCATTTTTAAGGCATTTCGCGCATACATGAAATGAACACATTTTTCTCCAAAACTATAACAGATGCAAGCTTGTCCTGTTTGGTGGAGATAATATTTAATAAAATAAGTAGAAATCTACTAAAAGTTTCGTTTGTTTATATTGCCATCCTGAGATAATCGTCTCCATGCTCCAAATCCATTTTAAAGCCATTTTTAAGGCATTTCGCGCATACATGAAATGAACACATTTTTCTCCAAAACTATAACAGATGCAAGCTTGTCCTGTTTGGTGGAGATGATATTTAATAAAATAAGTAGAAATCCACTAAAAGTTTTGTTTGGTTATCTTGCAATCCCGAGATAATCGTCTCCATGCTCCAAATCCATTTTAAAGCCATTTTTAAGGCATTTCGCGCATACATGAAATGAACACATTTTTCTCCAAAACTATAACAGATGCAAGCTTGTCCTGTTTGGTGGAGATAATATTTAATAAAATAAGTAGAAATCTACTAAAAGTTTCGTTTGTTTATATTGCCATCCTGAGATAATCGTCTCCATGCTCCAAATCCATTTTAAAGCCATTTTTAAGGCATTTCGCGCATACATGAAATGAACACATTTTTCTCCAAAACTATAACAGATGCAAGCTTGTCCTGTTTGGTGGAGATGATATTTAATAAAATAAGTAGAAATCCACTAAAAGTTTTGTTTGGTTATCTTGCAATCCCGAGATAATCGTCTCCATGCTCCAAATCCATTTTAAAGCCATTTTTAAGGCATTTCGCGCATACATGAAATGAACACATTTTTCTCCAAAACTATAACAGATGCAAGCTTGTCCTGTTTGGTGGAGATGATATTTAATAAAATAAGTAGAAATCCACTAAAAGTTTTGTTTGGTTATATTGCAATCCCGAGATAATCGTCTCCATGCTCCAAATCCATTTTAAAGCCATTTTTAAGGCATTTCGCGCATACATGAAATGAACACATTTTTCTCCAAAACTATAACAGATGCAAGCTTGTCCTGTTTGGTGGAGATGATATTTAATAAAATAAGTAGAAATCCACTAAAAGTTTTGTTTGGTTATCTTGCAATCCCGAGATAATCGTCTCCATGCACCAAATCCATTTTAAAGCCATTTTTAAGGCATTTCGCGCATACATGAAATGAACACATTTTTCTCCAAAACTATAACAGATGCAAGCTTGTCCTGTTTGGTGGAGATAATATTTAATAAAATAAGTAGAAATCTACTAAAAGTTTCGTTTGTTTATATTGCCATCCTGAGATAATTGTCTCCATGCTCCAAATCCATTTTAAAGCCATTTCAAAGGCATTTTGCGCATACATGAAATGAACACATTTTTCTCCAAAACTATAACACATGCAAGCTTGTCCTGTTTGGTGGAGATGATATTTAATAAAATAAGTAGAAATCCACTAAAAGTTTTGTTTGGTTATCTTGCAATCCCGAGATAATCGTCTCCATGCTCCAAATCCATTTTAAAGCCATTTTTAAGGCATTTCGCGCATACATGAAATGAACACATTTTTCTCCAAAACTATAACAGATGCAAGCTTGTCCTGTTTGGTGGAGATAATATTTAATAAAATAAGTAGAAATCTACTAAAAGTTTCGTTTGTTTATATTGCCATCCTGAGATAATCGTCTCCATGCTCCAAATCCATTTTAAAGCCATTTTTAAGGCATTTCGCGCATACATGAAATGAACACATTTTTCTCCAAAACTATAACAGATGCAAGCTTGTCCTGTTTGGTGGAGATGATATTTAATAAAATAAGTAGAAATCCACTAAAAGTTTTGTTTGGTTATCTTGCAATCCCGAGATAATCGTCTCCATGCTCCAAATCCATTTTAAAGCCATTTTTAAGGCATTTCGCGCATACATGAAATGAACACATTTTTCTCCAAAACTATAACAGATGCAAGCTTGTCCTGTTTGGTGGAGATAATATTTAATAAAATAAGTAGAAATCTACTAAAAGTTTCGTTTGTTTATATTGCCATCCTGAGATAATCGTCTCCATGCTCCAAATCCATTTTAAAGCCATTTTTAAGGCATTTCGCGCATACATGAAATGAACACATTTTTCTCCAAAACTATAACAGATGCAAGCTTGTCCTGTTTGGTGGAGATGATATTTAATAAAATAAGTAGAAATCCACTAAAAGTTTTGTTTGGTTATCTTGCAATCCCGAGATAATCGTCTCCATGCTCCAAATCCATTTTAAAGCCATTTTTAAGGCATTTCGCGCATACATGAAATGAACACATTTTTCTCCAAAACTATAACAGATGCAAGCTTGTCCTGTTTGGTGGAGATGATATTTAATAAAATAAGTAGAAATCCACTAAAAGTTTTGTTTGGTTATATTGCAATCCCGAGATAATCGTCTCCATGCTCCAAATCCATTTTAAAGCCATTTTTAAGGCATTTCGCGCATACATGAAATGAACACATTTTTCTCCAAAACTATAACAGATGCAAGCTTGTCCTGTTTGGTGGAGATGATATTTAATAAAATAAGTAGAAATCCACTAAAAGTTTTGTTTGGTTATCTTGCAATCCCGAGATAATCGTCTCCATGCACCAAATCCATTTTAAAGCCATTTTTAAGGCATTTCGCGCATACATGAAATGAACACATTTTTCTCCAAAACTATAACAGATGCAAGCTTGTCCTGTTTGGTGGAGATAATATTTAATAAAATAAGTAGAAATCTACTAAAAGTTTCGTTTGTTTATATTGCCATCCTGAGATAATTGTCTCCATGCTCCAAATCCATTTTAAAGCCATTTCAAAGGCATTTTGCGCATACATGAAATGAACACATTTTTCTCCAAAACTATAACACATGCAAGCTTGTCCTGTTTGGTGGAGATGATATTTAATAAAATAAGTAGAAATCCAATAAAAGTTTTGTTTGGTTATCTTGCAATCCCGAGATAATCGTCTCCATGCTCCAAATCCATTTTAAAGCCATTTTTAAGGCATTTCGCGCATACATGAAATGAACACATTTTTCTCCAAAACTATAACAGATGAAAGCTTGTCCTGTTTGGTGGAGATGATATTTAATAAAATAAGTAGAAATCCACTAAAAGTTTTGTTTGGTTATCTTGCAATCCCGAGATAATCGTCTCCATGCTCCAAATCCATTTTAAAGCCATTTTTAAGGCATTTCGCGCATACATGAAATGAACACATTTTTCTCCAAAACTATAACAGATGCAAGCTTGTCCTGTTTGGTGGAGATGATATTTAATAAAATAAGTAGAAATCCACTAAAAGTTTTGTTTGGTTATCTTGCAATCCCGAGATAATCGTCTCCATGCTCCAAATCCATTTTAAAGCCATTTTTAAGGCATTTCGCGCATACATGAAATGAACACATTTTTCTCCAAGACTATAACAGATGCAAGCTTGTCCTGTTTGGTGGAGATGATATTTAATAAAATAAGTAGAAATCCACTAAAAGTTTTGTTTGGTTATCTTGCAATCCCGAGATAATCGTCTCCATGCTCCAAATCCATTTTAAAGCCATTTCAAAGGCATTTTGCGCATACATGAAATTAACACATTTTTCTCCAAAACTATAACACATGCAAGCTTGTCCTGTTTGGTGGAGATGATATTTAATAAAATAAGTAGAAATCCACTAAAAGTTTTGTTTGGTTATCTTGCAATCCCGAGATAATCGTCTCCATGCTCCAAATCCATTTTAAAGCCATTTTTAAGGCATTTCGCGCATACATGAAATGAACACATTTTTCTCCAAAACTATAACAGATGCAAGCTTGTCCTGTTTGGTGGAGATGATATTTAATAAAATAAGTAGAAATCCACTAAAAGTTTTGTTTGGTTATCTTGCAATCCCGAGATAATCGTCTCCATGCTCCAAATCCATTTTAAAGCCATTTTTAAGGCATTTCGCGCATACATGAAATGAACACATTTTTCTCCAAAACTATAACAGATGCAAGCTTGTCCTGTTTGGTGGAGATGATATTTAATAAAATAAGTAGAAATCCACTAAAAGTTTTGTTTGGTTATCTTGCAATCCCGAGATAATCGTCTCCATGCTCCAAATCCATTTTAAAGCCATTTTTAAGGCATTTCGCGCATACATGAAATGAACACATTTTTCTCCAAAACTATAACAGATGCAAGCTTGTCCTGTTTGGTGGAGATGATATTTAATAAAATAAGTAGAAATCCACTAAAAGTTTTGTTTGGTTATATTGCAATCCCGAGATAATCGTCTCCATGCTCCAAATCCATTTTAAAGCCATTTTTAAGGCATTTCGCGCATACATGAAATGAACACATTTTTCTCCAAAACTATAACAGATGCAAGCTTGTCCTGTTTGGTGGAGATGATATTTAATAAAATAAGTAGAAATCCACTAAAAGTTTTGTTTGGTTATCTTGCAATCCCGAGATAATCGTCTCCATGCTCCAAATCCATTTTAAAGCCATTTTTAAGGCATTTCGCGCATACATGAAATGAACACATTTTTCTCCAAAACTATAACAGATGCAAGCTTGTCCTGTTTGGTGGAGATGATATTTAATAAAATAAGTAGAAATCCACTAAAAGTTTTGTTTGGTTATCTTGCAATACCGAGATAATCGTCTCCATGCTCCAAATCCATTTTAAAGCCATTTTTAAGGCATTTCGCGCATACATGAAATGAACACATTTTTCTCCAAGACTATAACAGATGCAAGCTTGTCCTGTTTGGTGGAGATGATATTTAATAAAATAAGTAGAAATCCACTAAAAGTTTTGTTTGGTTATCTTGCAATCCCGAGATAATCGTCTCCATGCTCCAAATCCATTTTAAAGCCATTTCAAAGGCATTTTGCGCATACATGAAATTAACACATTTTTCTCCAAAACTATAACACATGCAAGCTTGTCCTGTTTGGTGGAGATGATATTTAATAAAATAAGTAGAAATCCACTAAAAGTTTTGTTTGGTTATCTTGCAATCCCGAGATAATCGTCTCCATGCTCCAAATCCATTTTAAAGCCATTTTTAAGGCATTTCGCGCATACATGAAATGAACACATTTTTCTCCAAAACTATAACAGATGCAAGCTTGTCCTGTTTGGTGGAGATGATATTTAATAAAATAAGTAGAAATCCACTAAAAGTTTTGTTTGGTTATCTTGCAATCCCGAGATAATCGTCTCCATGCTCCAAATCCATTTTAAAGCCATTTTTAAGGCATTTCGCGCATACATGAAATGAACACATTTTTCTCCAAAACTATAACAGATGCAAGCTTGTCCTGTTTGGTGGAGATGATATTTAATAAAATAAGTAGAAATCCACTAAAAGTTTTGTTTGGTTATCTTGCAATCCCGAGATAATCGTCTCCATGCTCCAAATCCATTTTAAAGCCATTTTTAAGGCATTTCGCGCATACATGAAATGAACACATTTTTCTCCAAAACTATAACAGATGCAAGCTTGTCCTGTTTGGTGGAGATGATATTTAATAAAATAAGTAGAAATCCACTAAAAGTTTTGTTTGGTTATCTTGCAATCCCGAGATAATCGTCTCCATGCTCCAAATCCATTTTAAAGCCATTTTTAAGGCATTTCGCGCATACATGAAATGAACACATTTTTCTCCAAAACTATAACAGATGCAAGCTTGTCCTGTTTGGTGGAGATGATATTTAATAAAATAAGTAGAAATCCACTAAAAGTTTTGTTTGGTTATCTTGCAATCCCGAGATAATCGTCTCCATGCTCCAAATCCATTTTAAAGCCATTTTTAAGGCATTTCGCGTATACATGAAATGAACACATTTTTCTCCAAAACTATAACAGATGCAAGCTTGTCCTGTTTGGTGGAGATGATATTTAATAAAATAAGTAGAAATCCACTAAAAGTTTTGTTTGGTTATCTTGCAATCCCGAGATAATCGTCTCCATGCTCCAAATCCATTTTAAAGCAATTTTTAAGGCATTTCGCGCATACATGAAATGAACACATTTTTCTCCAAAACTATAACAGATGCAAGCTTGTCCTGTTTGGTGGAGATGATATTTAATAAAATAAGTAGAAATCCACTAAAAGTTTTGTTTGGTTATCTTGCAATCCCGAGATAATCGTCTCCATGCTCCAAATCCATTTTAAAGCCATTTTTAAGGCATTTCGCGCATACATGAAATGAACACATTTTTCTCCAAAACTATAACAGATGCAAGCTTGTCCTGTTTGGTGGAGATGATATTTAATAAAATAAGTAGAAATCCACTAAAAGTTTTGTTTGGTTATCTTGCAATCCCGTGATAATCGTCTCCATGCTCCAAATCCATTTTAAAGCCATTTTTAAGGCATTTCGCGCATACATGAAATGAACACATTTTTCTCCAAAACTATAACAGATGCAAGCTTGTCCTGTTTGGTGGAGATAATATTTAATAAAATAAGTAGAAATCTACTAAAAGTTTCGTTTGTTTATATTGCCATCCTGAGATAATCGTCTCCATGCTCCAAATCCATTTTAAAGCCATTTCAAAGGCATTTTGCGCATACATGAAATGAACACATTTTTCTCCAAAACTATAACACATGCAAGCTTGTCCTGTTTGGTGGAGATGATATTTAATAAAATAAGTAGAAATCCACTAAAAGTTTTGTTTGGTTATCTTGCAATCCCGAGATAATCGTCTCCATGCTCCAAATCCATTTTAAAGCCATTTTAAGGCATTTCGCGCATACATGAAATGAACACATTTTTCTCCAAAACTATAACAGATGCAAGCTTGTCCTGTTTGGTGGAGATGATATTTAATAAAATAAGTAGAAATCCACTAAAAGTTTTGTTTGGTTATCTTGCAATCCCGAGATAATCGTCTCCATGCTCCAAATCCATTTTAAAGCCATTTTTAAGGCATTTCGCGCATACATGAAATGAACACATTTTTCTCCAAAACTATAACAGATGCAAGCTTGTCCTGTTTGGTGGAGATGATATTTAATAAAATAAGTAGAAATCCACTAAAAGTTTTGTTTGGTTATCTTGCAATCCCGAGATAATCGTCTCCATGCTCCAAATCCATTTTAAAGCCATTTTTAAGGCATTTCGCGCATACATGAAATGAACACATTTTTCTCCAAAACTATAACAGATGCAAGCTTGTCCTGTTTGGTGGAGATAATAATTAATAAAATAAGTAGAAATCTACTAAAAGTTTCGTTTGTTTATATTGCCATCCTGAGATAATCGTCTCCATGCTCCAAATCCATTTTAAAGCCATTTCAAAGGCATTTTGCGCATACATGAAATGAACACATTTTTCTCCAAAACTATAACACATGCAAGCTTGTCCTGTTTGGTGGAGATGATATTTAATAAAATAAGTAGAAATCCACTAAAAGTTTTGTTTGGTTATCTTGCAATCCCGAGATAATCGTCTCCATGCTCCAAATCCATTTTAAAGCCATTTTTAAGGCATTTCGCGCATACATGAAATGAACACATTTTTCTCCAAAACTATAACAGATGCAAGCTTGTCCTGTTTGGTGGAGATGATATTTAATAAAATAAGTAGAAATCCACTAAAAGTTTTGTTTGGTTATCTTGCAATCCCGAGATAATCGTCTCCATGCTCCAAATCCATTTTAAAGCCATTTTTAAGGCATTTCGCGCATACATGAAATGAACACATTTTTCTCCAAAACTATAACAGATGCAAGCTTCTCCTGTTTGGTGGAGATGATATTTAATAAAATAAGTAGAAATCCACTAAAAGTTTTGTTTGGTTATCTTGCAATCCCGAGATAATCGTCTCCATGCTCCAAATCCATTTTAAAGCCATTTTTAAGGCATTTCGCGCATACATGAAATGAACACATTTTTCTCCAAAACTATAACAGATGCAAGCTTGTCCTGTTTGGTGGAGATGATATTTAATAAAATAAGTAGAAATCCACTAAAAGTTTTGTTTGGTTATCTTGCAATCCCGAGATAATCGTCTCCATGCTCCAAATCCATTTTAAAGCCATTTTTAAGGCATTTCGCGCATACATGAAATGAACACATTTTTCTCCAAAACTATAACAGATGCAAGCTTGTCCTGTTTAGTGGAGATGATATTTAATAAAATAAGTAGAAATCCACTAAAAGTTTTGTTTGGTTATCTTGCAATCCCGAGATAATCGTCTCCATGCTCCAAATCCATTTTAAAGCCATTTTTAAGGCATTTCGCGCATACATGAAATGAACACATTTTTCTCCAAAACTATAACAGATGCAAGCTTGTCCTGTTTGGTGGAGATAATATTTATTAAAATAAGTAGAAATCTACTAAAAGTTTCGTTTGTTTATATTGCCATCCTAAAATAATCGTCTCCATGCTCCAAATCCATTTTAAAGCCATTTCAAAGGCATTTTGCGCATACATGAAATGAACACATTTTTCTCCAAAACTATAACAGATGCAAGCTTGTCCTGTTTGGTGGAGATGATATTTAATAAAATAAGTAGAAATCCACTAAAAGTTTTGTTTGGTTATCTTGCAATCCCGAGATAATCGTCTCCATGCTCCAAATCCATTTTAAAGCCATTTTTAAGGCATTTCGCGCATACATGAAATGAACACATTTTTCTCCAAAACTATAACAGATGCAAGCTTGTCCTGTTTGGTGGAGATGATATTTAATAAAATAAGTAGAAATCCACTAAAAGTTTTGTTTGGTTATCTTGCAATCCCGAGATAATCGTCTCCATGCTCCAAATCCATTTTAAAGCCATTTTTAAGGCATTTCGCGCATACATGAAATGAACACATTTTTCTCCAAAACTTTAACAGATGCAAGCTTGTCCTGTTTGGTGGAGATGATATTTAATAAAATAAGTAGAAATCCACTAAAAGTTTTGTTTGGTTATCTTGCAATCCCGAGATAATCGTCTCCATGCTCCAAATCCATTTTAAAGCCATTTTTAAGGCATTTCGCGCATACATGAAATGAACACATTTTTCTCCAAAACTATAACAGATGCAAGCTTGTCCTGTTTGGTGGAGATGATATTTAATAAAATAAGTAGAAATCCACTAAAAGTTTTGTTTGGTTATCTTGCAATCCCGAGATAATCGTCTCCATGCTCCAAATCCATTTTAAAGCCATTTTTAAGGCATTTCGCGCATACATGAAATGAACACATTTTTCTCCAAAACTATAACAGATGCAAGCTTGTCCTGTTTGGTGGAGATGATATTTAATAAAATAAGTAGAAATCCACTAAAAGTTTTGTTTGGTTATCTTGCAATCCCGAGATAATCGTCTCCATGCTCCAAATCCATTTTAAAGCCATTTTTAAGGCATTTCGCGCATACATGAAATGAACACATTTTTCTCCAAAACTATAACAGATGCAAGCTTGTCCTGTTTGGTGGAGATGATATTTAATAAAATAAGTAGAAATCCACTAAAAGTTTTGTTTGGTTATCTTGCAATCCCGAGATAATCGTCTCCATGCTCCAAATCCATTTTAAAGCCATTTCAAAGGCATTTTGCGCATACATGAAATTAACACATTTTTCTCCAAAACTATAACACATGCAAGCTTGTCCTGTTTGGTGGAGATGATATTTAATAAAATAAGTAGAAATCCACTAAAAGTTTTGTTTGGTTATCTTGCAATCCCGAGATAATCGTCTCCATGCTCCAAATCCATTTTAAAGCCATTTTTAAGGCATTTCGCGCATACATGAAATGAACACATTTTTCTCCAAAACTATAACAGATGCAAGCTTGTCCTGTTTGGTGGAGATGATATTTAATAAAATAAGTAGAAATCCACTAAAAGTTTTGTTTGGTTATCTTGCAATCCCGAGATAATCGTCTCCATGCTCCAAATCCATTTTAAAGCCATTTTTAAGGCATTTCGCGCATACATGAAATGAACACATTTTTCTCCAAAACTATAACAGATGCAAGCTTGTCCTGTTTGGTGGAGATGATATTTAATAAAATAAGTAGAAATCCACTAAACGTTTTGTTTGGTTATCTTGCAATCCCGAGATAATCGTCTCCATGCTCCAAATCCATTTTAAAGCCATTTTTAAGGCATTTCGCGCATACATGAAATGAACACATTTTTCTCCAAAACTATAACAGATGCAAGCTTGTCCTGTTTGGTGGAGATGATATTTAATAAAATAAGTAGAAATCCACTAAAAGTTTTGTTTGGTTATATTGCAATCCCGAGATAATCGTCTCCATGCTCCAAATCCATTTTAAAGCCATTTTTAAGGCATTTCGCGCATACATGAAATGAACACATTTTTCTCCAAAACTATAACAGATGCAAGCTTGTCCTGTTTGGTGGAGATAATATTTAATCAAATAAGTAGAAATCTACTAAAAGTTTCGTTTGTTTATATTGCCATCCTGAGATAATCGTCTCCATGCTCCAAATCCATTTTAAAGCCATTTTTAAGGCATTTCGCGCATACATGAAATGAACACATTTTTCTCCAAAACTATAACAGATGCAAGCTTGTCCTGTTTGGTGGAGATGATATTTAATAAAATAAGTAGAAATCCACTAAAAGTTTTGTTTGGTTATCTTGCAATCCCGAGATAATCGTCTCCATGCTCCAAATCCATTTTAAAGCCATTTTTAAGGCATTTCGCGCATACATGAAATGAACACATTTTTCTCCAAAACTTTAACAGATGCAAGCTTGTCCTGTTTGGTGGAGATGATATTTAATAAAATAAGTAGAAATCCACTAAAAGTTTTGTTTGGTTATCTTGCAATCCCGAGATAATCGTCTCCATGCTCCAAATCCATTTTAAAGCCATTTTTAAGGCATTTCGCGCATACATGAAATGAACACATTTTGCTCCAAAACTATAACAGATGCAAGCTTGTCCTGTTTGGTGGAGATGATATTTAATAAAATAAGTAGAAATCCACTAAAAGTTTTGTTTGGTTATCTTGCAATCCCGAGATAATCGTCTCCATGCTCCAAATCCATTTTAAAGCCATTTTTAAGGCATTTCGCGCATACATGAAATGAACACATTTTTCTCCAAAACTATAACAGATGCAAGCTTGTCCTGTTTGGTGGAGATGATATTTAATAAAATAAGTAGAAATCCACTAAAAGTTTTGTTTGGTTATCTTGCAATCCCGAGATAATCGTCTCCATGCTCCAAATCCATTTTAAAGCCATTTTTAAGGCATTTCGCGCATACATGAAATGAACACATTTTTCTCCAAAACTATAACAGATGCAAGCTTGTCCTGTTTGGTGGAGATGATATTTAATAAAATAAGTAGAAATCCACTAAAAGTTTTGTTTGGTTATCTTGCAATCCCGAGATAATCGTCTCCATGCTCCAAATCCATTTTAAAGCCATTTCAAAGGCATTTTGCGCATACATGAAATTAACACATTTTTCTCCAAAACTATAACACATGCAAGCTTGTCCTGTTTGGTGGAGATGATATTTAATAAAATAAGTAGAAATCCACTAAAAGTTTTGTTTGGTTATCTTGCAATCCCGAGATAATCGTCTCCATGCTCCAAATCCATTTTAAAGCCATTTTTAAGGCATTTCGCGCATACATGAAATGAACACATTTTTCTCCAAAACTATAACAGATGCAAGCTTGTCCTGTTTGGTGGAGATGATATTTAATAAAATAAGTAGAAATCCACTAAAAGTTTTGTTTGGTTATCTTGCAATCCCGAGATAATCGTCTCCATGCTCCAAATCCATTTTAAAGCCATTTTTAAGGCATTTCGCGCATACATGAAATGAACACATTTTTCTCCAAAACTATAACAGATGCAAGCTTGTCCTGTTTGGTGGAGATGATATTTAATAAAATAAGTAGAAATCCACTAAACGTTTTGTTTGGTTATCTTGCAATCCCGAGATAATCGTCTCCATGCTCCAAATCCATTTTAAAGCCATTTTTAAGGCATTTCGCGCATACATGAAATGAACACATTTTTCTCCAAAACTATAACAGATGCAAGCTTGTCCTGTTTGGTGGAGATGATATTTAATAAAATAAGTAGAAATCCACTAAAAGTTTTGTTTGGTTATATTGCAATCCCGAGATAATCGTCTCCATGCTCCAAATCCATTTTAAAGCCATTTTTAAGGCATTTCGCGCATACATGAAATGAACACATTTTTCTCCAAAACTATAACAGATGCAAGCTTGTCCTGTTTGGTGGAGATGATATTTAATAAAATAAGTAGAAATCCACTAAAAGTTTTGTTTGGTTATATTGCAATCCCGAGATAATCGTCTCCATGCTCCAAATCCATTTTAAAGCCATTTTTAAGGCATTTCGCGCATACATGAAATGAACACATTTTTCTCCAAAACTATAACAGATGCAAGCTTGTCCTGTTTGGTGGAGATGATATTTAATAAAATAAGTAGAAATCCACTAAAAGTTTTGTTTGGTTATCTTGCAATCCCGAGATAATCGTCTCCATGCTCCAAATCCATTTTAAAGCCATTTTTAAGGCATTTCGCGCATACATGAAATGAACACATTTTTCTCCAAAACTATAACAGATGCAAGCTTGTCCTGTTTGGTGGAGATGATATTTAATAAAATAAGTAGAAATCCACTAAAAGTTTTGTTTGGTTATCTTGCAATCCCGAGATAATCGTCTCCATGCTCCAAATCCATTTTAAAGCCATTTTTAAGGCATTTCGCGCATACATGAAATGAACACATTTTTCTCCAAAACTATAACAGATGCAAGCTTGTCCTGTTTGGTGGAGATGATATTTAATAAAATAAGTAGAAATCCACTAAAAGTTTTGTTTGGTTATCTTGCAATCCCGAGATAATCGTCTCCATGCTCCAAATCCATTTTAAAGCCATTTTTAAGGCATTTCGCGCATACATGAAATGAACACATTTTTCTCCAAAACTATAACAGATGCAAGCTTGTCCTGTTTGGTGGAGATGATATTTAATAAAATAAGTAGAAATCCACTAAAAGTTTTGTTTGGTTATCTTGCAATCCCGAGATAATCGTCTCCATGCTCCAAATCCATTTTAAAGCCATTTTTAAGGCATTTCGCGCATACATGAAATGAACACATTTTTCTCCAAAACTATAACAGATGCAAGCTTGTCCTGTTTGGTGGAGATGATATTTAATAAAATAAGTAGAAATCCACTAAAAGTTTTGTTTGGTTATCTTGCAATCCCGAGATAATCGTCTCCATGCTCCAAATCCATTTTAAAGCCATTTTTAAGGCATTTCGCGCATACATGAAATGAACACATTTTTCTCCAAAACTATAACAGATGCAAGCTTGTCCTGTTTGGTGGAGATGATATTTAATAAAATAAGTAGAAATCCACTAAAAGTTTTGTTTGGTTATCTTGCAATCCCGAGATAATCGTCTCCATGCTCCAAATCATTTTAAAGCCATTTTTAAGGCATTTCGCGCATACATGAAATGAACACATTTTTCTCCAAAACTATAACAGATGCAAGCTTGTCCTGTTTGGTGGAGATGATATTTAATAAAATAAGTAGAAATCCACTAAAAGTTTTGTTTGGTTATCTTGCAATCCCGAGATAATCGTCTCCATGCTCCAAATCCATTTTAAAGCCATTTTTTAAGGCATTTCGCGCATACATGAAATGAACACATTTTTCTCCAAAACTATAACAGATGCAAGCTTGTCCTGTTTGGTGGAGATGATATTTAATAAAATAAGTAGAAATCCACTAAAAGTTTTGTTTGGTTATCTTGCAATCCCGAGATAATCGTCTCCATGCTCCAAATCCATTTTAAAGCCATTTTTAAGGCATTTCGCGCATACATGAAATGAACACATTTTTCTCCAAAACTATAACAGATGCAAGCTTGTCCTGTTTGGTGGAGATGATATTTAATAAAATAAGTAGAAATCCACTAAAAGTTTTGTTTGGTTATCTTGCAATCCCGAGATAATCGTCTCCATGCTCCAAATCCATTTTAAAGCCATTTTTAAGGCATTTCGCGCATACATGAAATGAACACATTTTTCTCCAAAACTATAACAGATGCAAGCTTGTCCTGTTTGGTGGAGATGATATTTAATAAAATAAGTAGAAATCCACTAAAAGTTTTGTTTGGTTATCTTGCAATCCCGAGATAATCGTCTCCATGCTCCAAATCCATTTTAAAGCCATTTTTAAGGCATTTCGCGCATACATGAAATGAACACATTTTTCTCCAAAACTATAACAGATGCAAGCTTGTCCTGTTTGGTGGAGATGATATTTAATAAAATAAGTAGAAATCCACTAAAAGTTTTGTTTGGTTATCTTGCAATCCCGAGATAATCGTCTCCATGCTCCAAATCCATTTTAAAGCCATTTTTAAGGCATTTCGCGCATACATGAAATGAACACATTTTTCTCCAAAACTATAACAGATGCAAGCTTGTCCTGTTTGGTGGAGATGATATTTAATAAAATAAGTAGAAATCCACTAAAAGTTTTGTTTGGTTATCTTGCAATCCCGAGATAATCGTCTCCATGCTCCAAATCCATTTTAAAGCCATTTTTAAGGCATTTCGCGCATACATGAAATGAACACATTTTTCTCCAAAACTATAACAGATGCAAGCTTGTCCTGTTTGGTGGAGATGATATTTAATAAAATAAGTAGAAATCCACTAAAAGTTTTGTTTGGTTATCTTGCAATCCCGAGATAATCGTCTCCATGCTCCAAATCCATTTTAAAGCCATTTTTAAGGCATTTCGCGCATACATGAAATGAACACATTTTTTCTCCAAAACTATAACAGATGCAAGCTTGTCCTGTTTGGTGGAGATGATATTTAATAAAATAAGTAGAAATCCACTAAAAGTTTTGTTTGGTTATCTTGCAATCCCGAGATAATCGTCTCCATGCTCCAAATCCATTTTAAAGCCATTTTTAAGGCATTTCGCGCATACATGAAATGAACACATTTTTCTCCAAAACTATAACAGATGCAAGCTTGTCCTGTTTGGTGGAGATGATATTTAATAAAATAAGTAGAAATCCACTAAAAGTTTTGTTTGGTTATCTTGCAATCCCGAGATAATCGTCTCCATGCTCCAAATCCATTTTAAAGCCATTTTTAAGGCATTTCGCGCATACATGAAATGAACACATTTTTCTCCAAAACTATAACAGATGCAAGCTTGTCCTGTTTGGTGGAGATGATATTTAATAAAATAAGTAGAAATCCACTAAAAGTTTTGTTTGGTTATCTTGCAATCCCGAGATAATCGTCTCCATGCTCCAAATCCATTTTAAAGCCATTTTTAAGGCATTTCGCGCATACATGAAATGAACACATTTTTCTCCAAAACTATAACAGATGCAAGCTTGTCCTGTTTGGTGGAGATGATATTTAATAAAATAAGTAGAAATCCACTAAAAGTTTTGTTTGGTTATCTTGCAATCCCGAGATAATCGTCTCCATGCTCCAAAATCCATTTTAAAGCCATTTTTAAAGGCATTTCGCGCATACATGAAATGAACACATTTTTCTCCAAAACTATAACAGATGCAAGCTTGTCCTGTTTGGTGGAGATGATATTTAATAAAATAAGTAGAAATCCACTAAAAGTTTTGTTTGGTTATCTTGCAATCCCGAGATAATCGTCTCCATGCTCCAAATCCATTTTAAAGCCATTTTTAAGGCATTTCGCGCATACATGAAATGAACACATTTTTCTCCAAAAACTATAACAGATGCAAGCTTGTCCTGTTTGGTGGAGATGATATTTAATAAAATAAGTAGAAATCCACTAAAAGTTTTGTTTGGTTATCTTGCAATCCCGAGATAATCGTCTCCATGCTCCAAATCCATTTTTAAAGCCATTTTTAAGGCATTTCGCGCATACATGAAATGAACACATTTTTCTCCAAAACTATAACAGATGCAAGCTTGTCCTGTTTGGTGGAGATGATATTTAATAAAATAAGTAGAAATCCACTAAAAGTTTTGTTTGGTTATCTTGCAATCCCGAGATAATCGTCTCCATGCTCCAAATCCATTTTAAAGCCATTTTTAAGGCATTTTGCGCATACATGAAATGAACACATTTTTCTCCAAAACTATAACAGATGCAAGCTTGTCCTGTTTGGTGGAGATGATATTTAATAAAATAAGTAGAAATCCACTAAAAGTTTTGTTTGGTTATCTTGCAATCCCGAGATAATCGTCTCCATGCTCCAAATCCATTTTAAAGCCATTTTTAAGGCATTTCGCGCATACATGAAATGAACACATTTTTCTCCAAAACTATAACAGATGCAAGCTTGTCCTGTTTGGTGGAGATGATATTTAATAAAATAAGTAGAAATCCACTAAAAGTTTTGTTTGGTTATCTTGCAATCCCGAGATAATCGTCTCCATGCTCCAAATCCATTTTAAAGCCATTTTTAAGGCATTTCGCGCATACATGAAATGAACACATTTTTCTCCAAAACTATAACAGATGCAAGCTTGTCCTGTTTGGTGGAGATGATATTTAATAAAATAAGTAGAAATCCACTAAAAGTTTTGTTTGGTTATCTTGCAATCCCGAGATAATCGTCTCCATGCTCCAAATCCATTTTAAAGCCATTTTTAAGGCATTTCGCGCATACATGAAATGAACACATTTTTCTCCAAAACTATAACAGATGCAAGCTTGTCCTGTTTGGTGGAGATGATATTTAATAAAATAAGTAGAAATCCACTAAAAGTTTTGTTTGGTTATCTTGCAATCCCGAGATAATCGTCTCCATGCTCCAAATCCATTTTAAAGCCATTTTTAAGGCATTTCGCGCATACATGAAATGAACACATTTTTCTCCAAAACTATAACAGATGCAAGCTTGTCCTGTTTGGTGGAGATGATATTTAATAAAATAAGTAGAAATCCACTAAAAGTTTTGTTTGGTTATCTTGCAATCCCGAGATAATCGTCTCCATGCTCCAAATCCATTTTAAAGCCATTTTTAAGGCATTTCGCGCATACATGAAATGAACACATTTTTTCTCCAAAACTATAACAGATGCAAGCTTGTCCTGTTTGGTGGAGATGATATTTAATAAAATAAGTAGAAATCCACTAAAAGTTTTGTTTGGTTATCTTGCAATCCCGAGATAATCGTCTCCATGCTCCAAATCCATTTTAAAGCCATTTTTAAGGCATTTCGCGCATACATGAAATGAACACATTTTTCTCCAAAACTATAACAGATGCAAGCTTGTCCTGTTTGGTGGAGATGATATTTAATAAAATAAGTAGAAATCCACTAAAAGTTTTGTTTGGTTATCTTGCAATCCCGAGATAATCGTCTCCATGCTCCAAATCCATTTTAAAGCCATTTTTAAGGCATTTTGCGCATACATGAAATGAACACATTTTTCTCCAAAACTATAACAGATGCAAGCTTGTCCTGTTTGGTGGAGATGATATTTAATAAAATAAGTAGAAATCCACTAAAAGTTTTGTTTGGTTATCTTGCAATCCCGAGATAATCGTCTCCATGCTCCAAATCCATTTTAAAGCCATTTCAAAGGCATTTTGCGCATACATGAAATGAACACATTTTTCTCCAAAACTATAACAGATGCAAGCTTGTCCTGTTTGGTGGAGATGATATTTAATAAAATAAGTAGAAATCCACTAAAAGTTTTGTTTGGTTATATTGCAATCCCGAGATAATCGTCTCCATGCTCCAAATCCATTTTAAAGCCATTTTTAAGGCATTTCGCGCATACATTAAATGAACACATTTTTCTCCAAAACTATAACAGATGCAAGCTTGTCCTGTTTGGTGGAGATGATATTTAATAAAATAAGTAGAAATCCACTAAAAGTTTTGTTTGGTTATCTTGCAATCCCGAGATAATCGTCTCCATGCTCCAAATCCATTTTAAAGCCATTTTTAAGGCATTTCGCGCATACATGAAATGAACACATTTTTTCTCCAAAACTATAACAGATGCAAGCTTGTCCTGTTTGGTGGAGATGATATTTAATAAAATAAGTAGAAATCCACTAAAAGTTTTGTTTGGTTATCTTGCAATCCCGGAGATAATCGTCTCCATGCTCCAAATCCATTTTAAAGCCATTTTTAAGGCATTTCGTGCATACATGAAATGAACACATTTTTCTCCAAAACTATAACAGATGCAAGCTTGTCCTGTTTGGTGGAGATGATATTTAATAAAATAAGTAGAAATCCACTAAAAGTTTTGTTTGGTTATCTTGCAATCCCGAGATAATCGTCTCCATGCTCCAAATCCATTTTAAAGCCATTTTTAAGGCATTTCGCGCATACATGAAATGAACACATTTTTCTCCAAAACTATAACAGATGCAAGCTTGTCCTGTTTGGTGGAGATGATATTTAATAAAATAAGTAGAAATCCACTAAAAGTTTTGTTTGGTTATCTTGCAATCCCGAGATAATCGTCTCCATGCTCCAAATCCATTTTAAAGCCATTTTTAAGGCATTTCGCGCATACATGAAATGAACACATTTTTCTCCAAAACTATAACAGATGCAAGCTTGTCCTGTTTAGTGGAGATGATATTTAATAAAATAAGTAGAAATCCACTAAAAGTTTTGTTTGGTTATCTTGCAATCCCGAGATAATCGTCCTCCATGCTCCAAATCCATTTTAAAGCCATTTTTAAGGCATTTCGCGCATACATGAAATGAATACATTTTTCTCCAAAACTATAACAGATGCAAGCTTGTCCTGTTTGGTGGAGATGATATTTAATAAAATAAGTAGAAATCCACTAAAAGTTTTGTTTGGTTATCTTGCAATCCCGAGATAATCGTCCTCCATGCTCCAAATCCATTTTAAAGCCATTTTTAAGGCATTTCGCGCATACATGAAATGAACACATTTTTCTCCAAAACTATAACAGATGCAAGCTTGTCCTGTTTGGTGGAGATGATATTTAATAAAATAAGTAGAAATCCACTAAAAGTTTTGTTTGGTTATCTTGCAATCCCGAGATAATCGTCTCCATGCTCCAAATCCATTTTAAAGCCATTTTTAAGGCATTTCGCGCATACATGAAATGAACACATTTTTCTCCAAAACTATAACAGATGCAAGCTTGTCCTGTTTGGTGGAGATGATATTTAATAAAATAAGTAGAAATCCACTAAAAGTTTTGTTTGGTTATCTTGCAATCCGAGATAATCGTCTCCATGCTCCAAATCCATTTTAAAGCCATTTTTAAGGCATTTCGCGCATACATGAAATGAACACATTTTTCTCCAAAACTATAACAGATGCAAGCTTGTCCTGTTTGGTGGAGATGATATTTAATAAAATAAGTAGAAATCCACTAAAAGTTTTGTTTGGTTATCTTGCAATCCCGAGATAATCGTCTCCATGCTCCAAATCCATTTTAAAGCCATTTTTAAGGCATTTCGCGCATACATGAAATGAACACATTTTTCTCCAAAACTATAACAGATGCAAGCTTGTCCTGTTTGGTGGAGATGATATTTAATAAAATAAGTAGAAATCCACTAAAAGTTTTGTTTGGTTATCTTGCAATCCCGAGATAATCGTCTCCATGCTCCAAATCCATTTTAAAGCCATTTTTAAGGCATTTCGCGCATACATGAAATGAACACATTTTTCTCCAAAACTATAACAGATGCAAGCTTGTCCTGTTTGGTGGAGATGATATTTAATAAAATAAGTAGAAATCCACTAAAAGTTTTGTTTGGTTATCTTGCAATCCCGAGATAATCGTCTCCAT